>NW_012103266.1:5421536-5422953 GCF_000951045.1 Mandrillus leucophaeus | reverse complement strand
AAAAAAAAAAAAAAAAGAATAGAAGTCTGAGCACTTCTGTCCACTGCAGCTTGGTATTGGAGTTGCCAGGGAAAGAATAGCACAGTCAAACACTAAATGAACCAATACTGTCTTCACATAAAGAAAATACAGAGAAAGACCAGCTTCAGAAGTGGGTATTGATTTCATATGACCAGCAGGTTCCTTCTGGCAGTCAAAGCAGAACAATTTGCCTACATACACTCCTCTTGTGCTGCAACAGAAGTACCCCATTTCCTCTCTGCAGGGGAAAAATATAGTGGTGGGGATGGCTAGGTGTCATATGACACACGTGCTCAAGCAAAACAAAGGATTACACACTGAGTCTGAAACAGGAAAAGATATTTCCACACATTATGACAAATCCAGCAGAGACTGTGATAACTCTTTATCCCTTGGCAAGGAAGTGTATCAGGCCCAAGGACCATTCTTATGTGGCCAAGAGGGGGTCAAATAATGAAATAAGTGCATGAGACTGTTTTCTTCAAGTCCACTCCCCTATATGGTTTGTTCATAGAGTCCCCTTGCCATTTTCAGACAGCACTCTGCTAAAGTTATAAGGAGAATGACGTAGAAGAATAATCAGGCTTCCTTGGAGGATGATTGTCTACCAGGAACCCCAAGTGCCTTGATTAAGTCAATGAAGGGGTAAAAAAGGGGGGAACTGTAAGTGCAGAGTCTATAACCATCCCACGTAAATGTGCACATTCTACAGCTTTGTTTCTACTTTCTCCAAAGTACTGATACATACACAGCACAAGGTGCTGACAATAACACCTGCTCAGTCAGCAGATAATTGAGAACTGTTTGGTTACCCATCACTACCTTGGCTAATAAATTTAGTAAGTCTTGTTGGTCTTGAATGGCTTGGACAATAGCATTAGCTATTTTTTTCCTATTGTTAAGAATGGGTTACACATCATTTTTTCTAGAGCCTATATGCCTATTCCTGGTATTAGAATGCAGACATCAGCATGAAACTGGGCGTCAGCTTGTCTTCCTGGGAGTGTGCTACAAGCAATTCCATAGTGAATGAGTAGAGTGGATCCTTTCCTCCCCTCCACATGCCTAGTGGGCCTAGGACTCTGAAACAAGATTGCTCCTTTAGGGGAAAGTATTCTATTGCCCTTTGGGATCCAAAGAGGAATACATAAACTGAAGGAATACATAAACCAAAGTGATATCTGTCAGGAATTTGTTGTCAAAATGCTGACTATTCCAGTTACATACAGTCTCAGCCTGCTTTTGTCATGTGGTTGCAGGAAAAGAAAACTTATATATGGTATGGTTACATGAATATAGATCAGTGTGGTCAGATGTAATGGCTCATGCCTGTTATCCCAGCACTTTGGGAGGCTGAGGAGGGTGGATCAAGAGGTCAGGAGTTCCAGACCAGCCT
>NW_012103266.1:5361935-5421191 GCF_000951045.1 Mandrillus leucophaeus | reverse complement strand
TATATTTTATATATATATATATATAAAATGTACACTCTCACATGTATATCAGTGACATCTATGTAGGTATGGGAGTCTTTTCCTGTCACATCATAGGTAATATTAAGGAAGGGTACTCCAGATCATGCCTCATTCTGGACCACTACCAAGAAAGTCACCTAGCAATTTTACCCTCTGATAGCTTGAAAAAGTCCAAGTTGTTGTGTTATTGGCCAAGCCATTACAATGGGAGTGCAAGACAAGAGGTTTAATTCTAGAATGACAAATCAAGCATTGCTTGAGTTCACTTCTTCTAACCATGGCTGTGCTACTTTTTTTTTAAATCAAGGTTATCATACCAGGCACAGAAAAATCTTCTATAGGATTGAGAAGAAAAATAGTTAATGTTCCTAATCCCTTCCCACTCCATGAACTTCCTGAGGCCAGAGATGCTTCTATCAATCACTCCCTTAGAGGTCTATTTCCCTTGGTGTTTGATGAAATGTTTTGGCCTAAATTGTTGAATCTGGAAGGGAAGTTATATCCTGAATGAACTTGGCATAACCAATAATATCACCTACTTGTGTTGTAAATTGGGGGTCTCAAGCATGACCAGGGGAGCCCTAATACCACCATTTTATGTTGTCCCTTCCTTTGTACCTATGGGGGTCTCACAAAAAGGAGGCACCCAAAAGTAGCATTATCTTCAGGTTTGAGTTGGAAGGCCCTATTAGTGGCATCATTGTGGCCAGGGCCAGAAACAATCCCTGAGAAGAATATTCTGGTAGAAGAAAATAGGACTGTTGAGTATACTGAGAATAGGATTTCACAGGCACAGGTTAATCAAGTGACTGCCTGGTCTTTCACCCCTTCCAAGCTCAGTGTTGCCTAACATGCAGTGCAGTGCCATGTTTCTCTTCCACTGGAGTGGAGGAGTGGAGTGTTTAATATCCAAATGGCTTTTGTTAGGTGGGATCACCAACTGGTAAGTTGCTGTCTTAGTCCCTTTGGATTTCTAAAACAAAATGCCATTGACTGAGTGGCTTATAGACAACACAAGTTTATTTCTTAGGGTCCTGGAGACTGGGAGGCCAAGAGTAAGGCATGAGTGGATTCAGTGGCTGGTGAAGGCCTGCTTCCTGGTTCATAGATAATTGTCTTTTTGCTATAAATAAATTTACATGACATAAGAGGAAAGGGATATTTCTGTGATTTTTTTTTTTTTTTTTTTGTAAGTTCCCTAAGTCCATTCATGATACTGGACTGTCATGACCTAGTCACTTCCCGAAGACATCACCTCGAAATACCATCACATTGGTAATTAAGTTTCAACACAAGGAAATTGGTGGGGGAGCACACATTCAGTCTGTGGCAGTTGTTCTTCTTGATAGCCCTTGCATAGTTGTTGCTTAAGTTATTGGAACATTTGTTTTTTGGGTTTTTTGTTTGTTTGTTCGTTTGTTTGGTTGGTTGGTTGGTTGGTTTTTGCAAGGCAGCAAGTTGCTGCCATAGTCCTTGTCCTGATACAGAGAATTTTTTTTACCAGTCCAGCCATTTAGCAGCCGTTTTCCTGACCACATCGTGAGGCCATTGGCAACAGCTCATGACTTGGTGAAAATGTAGCAAGGCATGGTGGCAGGAGTGGGCTGCAGAGCTGTCATTGTAACATATAGCACAGCCCATGTGGTGGAATGCCTACATCTGATCTCAGTCAAAAGATGGTCACCTGCACGTCAGATGGTGGCTGTGGTTCAGTGGATTCCATGTGTTTAGTTTTGTAGAGCCGTCAGTAAATCATGTCATATTGTTGGTAGGCACTACCTTGGGTCCCAGGTAGTCACAAGAGGGGCCAAATTATCCCATGTGGATCATGTGGTCTCTTCTGGTAAGCTAGCTATTTGTTTATGGAGCTTATTAGTACCTTGGGATTCAAGGATGGGCCTCATAATGAATACATAATTTTCATTTGATGATTGAGCTCTGTGGAACATGTAGGGTTTGTAAGCACTCAAGTGGGCAATTTAGGCCTTAGTGTCACAGGTGGAGCTCCAGCCGCAATATACATAGTCTCCATCAGTGCCCAAAGGGGATGTATCTGGTGCTGCCTCAAGTAACTTATCTGCCCAAACTCCAAGAGACTGACACACCTCAGTGGTGATTTCCTGATGTCATGGATTCCCAACAGCTTTTGTATGGGATTCCCATGAGTGTATATATGGGATTTGAGGACACATCCAGTTACATTGGACTAGCAGGCTCCAAAGGTCCCCCAAAGGCAGCGTCTGGGTAATAGCTTGCATAATGGTCTCCAAGGGCTGGCTCTGCAAAGGACTCCTTTCAAAATTGGCATTCAACTTGTCATAGTTCGTTGTCAGTTTTCATATCTTGGATGCCTTTTTGATTGGACAAATTAGGCTGTTAAATTGTGACAGGGTGATTTGTCACACGTCTTTGTGCAGAAAATCCTAAATTAAAAAAGTAATCCTCCTATTTCTGCCTGGTATGTGGTACTGCTTTTGTTGAATAACTCATTGGGGCTTGGGTAACTTATGTGGCAGGTGAAAGTGGATACAATTGATTATTGTGGTTCAGGTGGCAGTAACATTTTGTGCAGCAAGCAGTCAAAATGTCAACGTGTAGAATGTTATTAGTGGTGGGAACAATGATTACCGGATTAGCAGTACTCAAAATGGCCCAGGGGGCCCCATCTAAGAAATGCATAAACACCTGTCTGTCAGGGTCACTGTTTTCATGCCAACCACCACCTTCCCATCCCCCACCAATGCCGAAGCTTAATCCTAACCTAATGGGGAGCTAAAAATATTTTCATGAGGACACAAGTGTCCAAGAGACCCATAAATGTCTAAATTCCTTCTCTCTCCATTTCTTACTAATAGGGGTATAGAGCCCCTAGTTCCTGGCAGATACCTGAAGAACTTGGCTTCATTTCTGCCTGGGCCTTTGGCCCAAAACCTTTAAGTTTGCAATGAGCCTTCATTAAACTGGTGAAAAAAAATGAGGCTGCATTGTTCTTCATTGGCTTTGGTCCATATCTGTTCTTTCAATACTTCATTCTCAGAGAAACACTCTATTTCAACAGTTGTGCTTTTTGCAACACCATTGGTGGTTTAGCTTTGAGGGAAAACAGATCTTATTTGATGTCTGCAAGAAACATGGACTATAGACTAGGTGGAGCTCCCTGCACGGGGGTCCCTTACTTCCCCTAGACATCACCTGTGCCCCCTGGGATATCGTGGGAATTGATGTTATATCTTATTCATCCCTGTGCAGCCAGAGGGAGGTCATCACTATAGTCAGTCTATCACCCTCTGCCTCTTATAGCCTCCCCCATCCCTGCTGCCCAGCCAGCATCACACTGGTACAATGGGGCTAAGGAACCACTCCATGTCTACTATGTAATGGTACGTGCTACTGAAGATGCTGCTCATTGTGCAAGACAGCCAAGCAAGTGGCATCTGTTGCCTATTAACATGAATAGAAGTCTGAGCATTTCTGTTCACTGCAGCTTGATATTGGAGTTTCCAAGGATAACACAGTACAGTTAAGCACTGGATGAAAGAATATTAACTCACATAGAGAAGAGACAGGGCAAGAACAACTTCAGTAGTGGGTTTCAGCCCAGTATGGCCAGTGAGTCCCTCCTAGCAGCCAAAGCAGGGATATTGGCCTGCACACACTCCTCTTGTGCTGCAGCAGAAGAACCACATTTCCCCTTGCAGGAATCTGATATAGTAGTAGGATTAACCAAATGCCATATGACACATATTAGCAGAACAAAGGAATACATGCTGAGTCTGTAACAGAGTAAGGTATTCCCAAACAAGGTGACAAATCCAGCAGAGACGGTGAGAACTCTTTATCTCTTGGTAAGTAAGTGTTTTGGGCCCAGGGCCCATTTCTATGTAACTGAGAGGGGGTTTAAAGACTGTTTACATAAGATAGCCTTTCCATCCACTACTTGATTAAAATTCCTAACTATAGCAGACCCTCTGTTTGTCACCTTTACCCTTCTCAACCCCTCCAAAAAAAAAAACAAAAACAAAAACAAAAACAAAACAAAACAAAACCATGAAAATCAAAGTTTCCAGGCTTGGCAAATGCCATCAAGGTGAAAAGTAATTTTAGTGCCCAGATAATCTGAGTATGCCTTACTTTCTATTTCACTGACGCATTTATTTTGTATTTTATTCAGTATTTTTAGATGTTTTTACTGAGAGTATCATTCAGAATACATAATGTGACATGCCACTCTAAAGAGTTGACATTTGATTCCAAAATATTTACCAAATAATTTTAAATATTTCACTGAACTGTCTTGAAAGCAAAATATTCTTAGTTCTTATGTGTAAAAATTACTGATAGCCCCCATGGGGTGACAGAAACTAGCAGTCACAAATCTTTCACTGAAACGCAGCTATTCTAAATGGCACTCCTTTTATACTATTAAACAGAAACTTTTGATGTGGTAATTTTGATAGGATGTGCATTTTAAATCAATAACCAGTGCAAGCTATCATCAGCAACAAAACGGTCTTATTCTTCAACTATTTATTCTAACAAGACAGAACAGGGCACTTACTGTGACATGTATTGTAATCTTACTTATGGTCTAGGAAACGAAAACCTTGAATTAAAACCTGATAAGTTAGAAGGATTAAAGTTTTAGCGTATTTCACAGATGATGTACCAAAGTACTCTCACATAGTACACCTCTGCCGTCATTTATCCACAAGGTGGCAATGAAAGCCTTCAAAATCAACCAATCTCACTGGGGCATAAGCAATTGGTTTGCAATCTTGATCAGCTTTTAACGAGCAAGACAGATATAAATAAAGGTCTACTTGCCTCTTTAAAAACATGTTTTCTTAAAAGTGGCCCATTACAAAAAATACTAGGGACTAAAACTGCATTTTTAAAGCATCACAAAAACAAAGGGAACAGTAAAGCAGATAATACCAAATTGCTTAGGTTGCTTTTATTTATTTTTCTAATACTTAGAAGATCTCCTTCCTGATTATACTTGGTAAAACTTTGTGTTCTGGACATTCCCTGAATAAACAGTAGTGGTAACTGACTCATAATACCATGATGTAGCCAAGAGTTTTTCAACCTGGAACTTTCAAATCTATAGTGGATAATCCACACGTCTTGGCACCGTATAGTTATTCAAAGGATTGTTAACAAGTAAGCTTTCAAAAATTCATTTCTTTTATCAATTTGTCCCAGGGACTTAATCTCTCACCCTCAACTGAAAGCGCAAGTAGAAACGTATAATCATGGGATTTTAGGGATAAAAGATTCTTAAAGGCTATATAATGCAGCATTTTCATTTTACAAGTTAGAAAACTGAAGCAAAAATAAATATCATCAAAGTTATGTATTGGCATTCCAAAACTGGATGCCATAACAGAGTTATAGTCTTTTCAGCTGATGTGGCATTTGGTCAACACCAATTATCGATGAAAGTACAATGGTGATGTGAGAGGTTTATTTTATTTTTAATTTTCCGTTATTGCAAGGGAGAGAAAATAAGGCTATGTCAAAATGACATCAGGAAAATAATTGGTTACTAAAGCATTGCAGTAAATGAACTCCCCACAAGGGGAAAAAATCAAGTTGGTTGCTCAGCATTGTATTATGGACTTCATCACTAGTTGATGGATGCGATGTTAAAACAAATTTTTGGTGTTACTCTTTACTTAATAAAGGCAGGGTATTCAACTACCTTGCACATAGTTTATACCCGCTTTGTCAACCTGCTAGATTTTGAATTCTATAATGACACCGTTGCATGTGCCTTACTTACTAATGCATCCACAACATCTCAGCACATGCTGTCACATAGAAGGTGCTTAAATATCTATTGAATAAAGACCAATAAGCATTTCACAATATAAAATCTATATAATGCCTATTAATTTGTCAAACAGATGACTGATTTTGACCAATATGTGTATATCACTAAAGACCATCAAATTATTACTTGTCTGCTTTGTGGTTATTATAATTAGAAATAAAATATTATGTTTTACAATTTTCAAATGTATTAGCATTTGGTATTTGCTTAGTAAAGACCTACGTCTTCTAGAACAACTAACCTTGTTGAACCTAAGAGAGTTTTAAGAATAATCTTTACTTTCTTACTTTCTCTATTATAACCCAGTTACTTTGTCAAAAATTCTCCTGGAATGTCAACAATTAAGACAGTATTTATTTAATATATTTGATTGTAGGGTGAAATTCTGCCAAGGCTGTCAACAACATGATCTTTCTCTTAAAAAAAATATGATCTTACAGGGGAAGTAGATATATCAGTAAGTTTAGGCTAAAGTATACAACAATTCCAAACAAGTCTCAAAATTCAATGTGTTAACATTGTAAATGTTTATTGTTCACTCCTGGTACATGCCGGTTGGGTAGCATTTGTGTGGTATTAATGGAAATACCTCATAGACCCAAGTTGACAGACTAGTCCTAATCTTGAATTTGCTTGCAGCCATGCAAAAGAGAAAAATATTTATGGAATCACACTGGTAAATTGATGCTCTGGTCCAGAGTGACACATAATATCACTTCTGCTTACAGAAATTCTTATGAAAATTCCAATTTTCAAGAGCTAGTCACAGAGTTCTACTCAACCTCAAGGATGCCAGAAAAAATACCCGAAGATAGAGTATAAAGAATACTTAGTGATTAATGCTAATGACTACCCCTGTAGAAAATGTATAAATTACAGAATTCCTATGTGGCAGAGCAGAAAGTGACTTATGAAATTATTCTCAAATCCTTTATTTTATGAAAAATTTACTTATTTTATGACCAAAAGGGAAGAAGTGATCAATTAGAGATCACATAGTTAGTGATCAATAAAACTAGGTCAAAACTAAGATTTCAATCCTAAAGCTATGCTCTTTCTACTAACTAAAATTCAACATATCAGTATATATCACCAGTCAAATTCAATGGTTTTTCAATTCTGCTGGTAAAGTTTACTTTATATGGGTCATATTCACCTTTCAACAATTTCAAAACTTCATTTTTACCTCTAATCAAACAGACTTTATTTATCCAACTCAAATATTTAACTCCTTCAAAGCTTTCTTTTCAAATGGGCAATTCCATTAATCATACTGCCCTCCTTTTAACTTCCACCAAGCTTTTGCAAATTAATAGTGTCATAAAAAATCATCACTGACTTTTTCTCCCTCCCACTGAAGCAGAATATTAGAAGTATCTTAAAGCAAAGGCAGTTATCCACATGGAACAGGAATTCCTATTGTGAAGTGCTGGAGACTTTATTTCCTTTACTGAACACCAGAGCTACAAAGGCACCAGGTCACACCATAAGAATTAGGGTGCAAAGCCAACAGCAGTAACAGCCAGCTAGGGGGTCGCAAGTAATAAGAGTCGCACTGTTGGTTGGTGCAGTAGTAGTCTGAATGTGAAAATAATCTCTGAACATCTCAGGGGTTGGCATTTGGGACAGAAATAAATTTAAAGGAACTCTTTGTTTTAATTTGCCACATACCTGGAGAAAAATAGAAAGAGTCTCCTGAGGCCTGAAAGATACTGTTGGGCAATGCATCAGGTGTTTCTATTTTCAGGTTCCCAGGGAAGGACTTATTAAACAACTATGTCAGCAGAGCCTGCAGGCCTGAAAAAGTGAATGCTAATGTACCACCCACGTAGGACTGTAGTATAGGCCTTGGGAAAAGCTGACTCAGCATGTTTCTGTGCTGGGCTTAGGAGTTGTTTTTCTTCAGTGTACACCATCACCTGACTCTTAAAAAAATAATATGGAACAAAGTAGGCTCAATAGACTAGTTACCTTTATGAGCAACTCTACCCTATGAAATGGCCAAATTTTACTTTGTATATATTTTCCAGTAAAGAGACAGTTTCAGAGCAATGTCCACTATGGTTTCACTGCCATAGGATACAGAGGCAGTCAATAGTTTTTATTCTACTCTTGAGCCCATTGAAGAAATACTCTTTAGGGCAAAGTTGTGAGTCACTCTTCCCACTGCCTCTCGAGCTTGAGAGGATATTGTTTGGGATTTCATGAAAAGGTCGTAAGTGGATCAATAACACTCAGAACAGGTACATGCATAGTATCTTCTGTGATTCTGTGATTTCTATCCTCTTATCACCAGAGCAACTTTGTGTCTTTGCATGAGTGTCAAAGAAAGAGATGCACCAAGCTGGCCTTGACTGCTCTTTGGTAATTAACTCTTGCACAACAAACTTCAGGAGATGTTCTTTTGACGAATAATGTTTCTGTGAGACTGACTGCAAAAGGAAAGGTAAAATGCCTCCCTAACTCAGGGTTTTCCTGATGGACCATAGCAACGTGGCAGAGCTAGAGTGGGATCCGCAGGCCTAATTCTAGCTGTCTCCTTTGTGATTTGCTTCATTTTCATTTTGTTTGACAGTTCTGAAGCTGTGCTTTCTTACAGTAGAATGTACTGTGGCGGCTAGCTGCTGAGAGCAGTTTTTACTCACACAGAAAGCACAAACATACTTAAGAAGAGAGTGAGAGCGAGAGTGAGAGCAAAAGCTAGAGAAAGACGAGAGGAACTGTGTGAAAAATTGAAATGGCAAGTGCTATTACCGAAGAAAATGTGTGAAAAATGGAAATGACAAAGACTGTTACTGGCTTGTCTCATCGTCACATACAAACTGAAGTGGCTCCTGGCAATCGGAGTGTTTGAAAGGTGACAGGACAGATCCAGCTATCAAAATGCATTCACCCCACTGGAATCTTACAAAGGTTAGAATCAAAGAAATTCTGGTTGAATTCTAAGTTTATATAGGTTACAACATCACAGTAAGTGTCACAGGGGTATATGCTTTTCATCGAACAACAAACTAAAATTTTTTTTAACTCTTAAGAACTGATTTTGCTTAACTACAAGTTATGCACTGATGGTAGTAGCTTCACAGATTTAGAAAAGTTCCAAAATAATACTTAGAAAGAGTAGCTATTTAACTTCTCATTGAACAAAATTCAGTGAATTTCTTTTGTTTGTGGGGTGAATTCAAAAGTTAAGTGAGGTAACTAAAGTATATCATACATATGAGGTGATGAATAAAGAAAAATACATTTAAAGGAAGATATAAGTGCTGATAATAAATGAAAAGGATGGAAAGTAAACCTTTATTGTTATCACAAATCACAATAAAAACTCCACTCCAAAACAGGATTATGGATGAAGGCATTCCCCACCTTATGAACTTAATTATGTTAGAGTCACAGAAATAGCTCAAAACTATCCATTTTTACTTCATTGGTGGCTGAAATAATGATGCAAGGAATGTAGCAGCAAGCACACCTGAGATTTCAGTGACAATATTAGCAGGAATACTCTAAATAACTTGGTGCAAAGAAACATTAACAACCTCTACCACATTCTCTTAGGTATGAAAATGGAAAGTGAGATTTAATGAATACAAGCTATTGATCAGAGATCAGTGTCTACATTGATACCGTTAATAACAATATCAAAAATAACAAAAAATGAACTAACCACTACCACCACTTACTGAGTTCCTGCTATTTGCCAGGCGCTTATTTTTACATACATTATCTTGCAATAGCTTTATCCCTGTTTTTAAGGCTGAATAAAGTACAACTCAAAGAGGTTAAGTACAATTCCCAGAGTCTTACATAAGAAACAGAGCTGGAATATGAAAAGCCTCATGTTTTTGTTTGTTTATTTGTTTATTTATTTATTTATTTATTATACTTTAAGTTCTAGGGTACATGTGCACAACATGCAAGTTTGTTACATATATATACATGTGCCATGTTGGTGTGCTGCACCCATTAACTCGTCATTTACATTAGGTGTATCTCCTAATGCTATCCCTACCCCCCCCCCACAAGAGGACCCGGTGTGTGATGTTCCCCTTCCTGTGTCCAAGTGATCTCATTGTTCAATTCCCACCTATGAGTGAGAACATGCGGTATTTGGTTTTCTGTTCTTGTGATAGTTTGCTGAGAATGATGGTTTAAATGAATAAAATTTTGTCAAACTTGCATTTTATAAAATATTTTCAGGGACATATTCATAGGTATCCCATGAAAAAAGACCCAATAAGCAAAGAGCTGAGGGTAATTCAAAATTAAAAAGTTAAAAAAGAGTAATTGTTCTAAGAAATCCCACAGTAAATAACTGACTTAAATAATAAAATACCAACCTGATTTGAAGTAGACCCTCATACAAGCTTCAGCCATACTAACCAAAATTATGGAGGCAGCCCAGTCTGCCCAGGGACCAGACAAGATCCATGCTCACTATAGCCCCTGATAACAAGCTTTTAATCTGTGAACCACACTGCAGACCTATTAGCCACATAACCTGGCTCCAACTCCTTTTGACGGTGATCCTGGAAGCAATCCTATTAAGTCAGAGACCCAACGGGAGAAATTCTTTTCTTTTAAAAATCAGTCTGTAAAGGCAAAATAAGTGTAATCACTTTCAAATGCACAGACACCAACATGAGGCTAAATGCATACCAAAGAATCACAAAAATGTGACACCATTAAAGTAAACCGATAAAGCACCAGTAATTGACCCCAAAGAAATAAAGGTCTATACATTACTGGAAAAAAAGAATTCAAATAATTATCCTAAACCTAAGTGAGATACAGAAAACACAAAGAGATAACTAAAGAAAACAGAGAAATAATGCATGAACAAAGTGAAGTTTAATGAAGAAATATAAAACAAAAAATCCAAATGTAAATACTGTAGCTGACGGATACAAAACAGATTTGAAAAATTCAATAGAGAGCTTCAAGATCAGACTCAACAATACAGAAAAAAAAAGACTTGGTGAACTCGAAAACAGGTTAGCCAATAAGAGGAACAAAATAAATTAAAAAGTGAAGAAAGCTTAAGAGTCTTATGGGACATCATCAAAGATATAAATATGTGAATTACGAGAAAACCAAGGGAATAGAGAGGGGAACAAGGGGTAGAAAGGTTATTTAAAGAAATACTAGTTGAGAACTTCCCAAATAGGAGTAGGCATATGGACATCTAGAGCTTAAAGGACCCTAAGCAAGTTCTTTGAATTGCTTAAAAGAAAGCAGAGACACATTTTGATCAAATTGCCAAAAGCAAAGATAAAGAGCGAATCTTGAAAGCAGCACAAGAAAAGACTCGTCACATACAAGGAACCTTGCATAAAACTGTAAACAGACTTCTTAACAGAAATCTTGCAAGCCTGGAAAAAGTGAGATAGTATATTAAAAGTACTGAAAGGGAAAAAAATGTCAACCAAGAATAATTTACATGGCAAAATTGTCCTTCAGAAATGAATGAGATAAAGACATTCCCAGATAAACAATTGTTGAGGAGATTTATAACCCCTAGAGCTGTTCTACAAGAAATACAAAAGATAATTATTTGAGCTGCAATGAAATGATGTTAATTAGAAACATGAAAATATATAAAAGTATAAGACTCACTGGTAAAGGTAAATACATAGTTAATTTCAGAATACTGTAATACTGTAATGTTGATGTTTACATCACTTTTAACTAGTATAAAAGTTAAAAGACAAAAGTGTTAACAATGACTATAGCTAGAGTATTTCATTAATAGGCACAATTTATTAAAAACATAAAGTGTGTCATGAATATAAAAAATGTGAAGGGAGAGAGTAAAAGTTTACAGTTTTTGTATGTGACTACAGTTAGCTAAGTATCTTAAAATAGAATGGTATAAGATATTTTATCTAAGCCCATGGTATCCACAAATAAAACATTTCTGATAAAAACACAAAAGACAAAGAAAAAAGAATCAAAATGCAACATCACAGAAATTTAACAAATCATGAAGGAACAAAGCCAGATTAAAAGAAAGAAATAAAAGCAGAATAAAACACTCAGTAAATAATTAATAAAATATTAATAGTAAGTCCATACATATTAATAATTAAGTGTAAATGTATTACATTCTCTAATCAAAAGGCACAGAGTGATTGAATAGATTAATTTAAAACAACAACAACAACAAAAATCCAACAAGATGCCACCAAAGAGATTCACTGAATCCTTAAGGACACACCTAGACTAAAAATAAAAGGATGAACAAAGATATTCTATTCAAATAGTAACTAGAAATAAGCATGGGGTGGTTATGACAAAACAAATTTTTACTCAGAATCTGTATATACATAAACACACAATTATGTCCTCCTGAAAAATTGTTAATATGCAATTAAGTATATTTAATCTATATCTATCTATCTATCAATCAATCTATCTTTCTATCTATCTGACTATCTACACCACACACACATAAACATACACACTCATGCTTGGCACATCTAAACTTATAAAGCAAATATTAGCATAAATAAATTAAGAAATAAACAATAAAATAATAGCAGAGGAATTTAATATCCCACTTTCAACAATGGACAGATTATTCAAGAAAGAATATTATTAAGGTAACAGAAAACTTAAATAACACAATAGAGCAAATAGCCCTAACAGATATGCAGAACATTCCATCAAATACATTTTTCTGAGCACACACAAAATCTTCTCCAGGACAAATCATAGTTGGGTTGCAAATAATCTAAATCATAGTTGGATTACAAACAAATATAAGAAAATTGGAGTCATCTTATGTATCTTCTCTAACCATAATGGTAAAAAAAACTGCAAATAAATAATAAGAGGAATTTTGAAAAATTTTAAGAATTTGGGGCAATTACATTTATGGTCCTGAACAACCAATGGGACAAAAATACACTAAAAAAAAAATCAAAAAGTATCTTGTGACCAAAATGGAAAAAAAAAATACCAAAACTTATGAAATCCAGCAAAAGCAGCTCTAACAGAGTTTATAGCAATAAATTCCTATGTTACAAAGAACAATCTCACATAAACAACTTAACATTATAACTCATTGGACTAAAAAAAGGAAGAGCCAACTAACTGCAAAGTCAGCAGAATGAGAAAAATAATAATGATTAAAGCAAAAAGAAATAAAATAGAGACTTGAAAGACAACAGAAAAAAAACAACAAAAAAATCTTTTTGTTAAGATGACCAAAATTGACAAACCTTCAGTTAGACTGGCCATGGGCCAAGAAAAAGAAAAGAGAGAGAGATAATTTAAATAAAACCCTAAATGATTGAGGTGCCATTACAGGTGGATTTAAGGGTAAATGTATTGCATTCTGATACCACAGAAATACAAAAGATAATAAGAGACTACTATGAACAATTATAGGATGACTTAGAAATAATGAATAAATTCCTAGATTGAATCATGATTAAATAGATCATCTGAACAGGCAAATAACAAGTATATTGAATCAATAACTTCTCAAAAAAGAAAAGCTCAGGAATAGATCACTTTACAGGTGAATTCGACCAAGTATTCAAAGAACACCAATCCCTATTGAACTCTTTCAAAAAAATTAAGGGAAAGATAATACTTCCAAAGTTTTTTCCATGAGGCTAGCATTACCATTATATCACAGCCAGAAAAGGATGCTACCAGAACTGAAAATTATAAGTAAATGTCCCTGATAAATATTGATGCAAGAATCCTCAACAAAATACTATTGAATTGAGTTCTGCAGCACAGTAAAAGGATCATACGCGATAATTAAGTGGGACGTATGCTTGGGATGCAACATACGCTTATGAATCAATGTGAAACACACTTTAACAGAATGGACATAAATCATATAATGAATTCTATTTCAATAGATGCAGCAAAAGCATTTGATAAAATTTAACATATTATCATTTTGAAAACTCTCAACAAATTAGGTATAGAAGGAATTTACCTCAACATAATGAAGATCATACATGACAAGCTCACAGACATCATACTCAACAGTGAAAAGTTGAAGATATTTTTCTCTAAGATCAAGAACAAGACAATTGTGCTCACCCTCACCACTTCTATTCCACATGGTAATGGGAGCCTTAGCCAAAGAAATTATGCAAGAAAAAGAAATAAATGGCATCTGATTTGTAAAGAAAGATGTAAAATAGTCTGTTTGCAGATGACATGATTTTACATATAAACCCCCATAACAATTGCACGGAACACAGTTAGAACTAATACAAAATTAAGTAAAGTTATGTGATATAAATTTGACATATAAAATTAGTTGTTTTTGCATGCTAACAACAAACTATCCAAAAAAAGAAATTAAGATGATCCACTTACAATAGCATAAAAAAATAAAAATGAAATACATAGAAGTAAATTTAACCAAAGAGATAAGGGATCTATATACTGAAAACTATAAGGCATTGATTAAATACATTGAAGAAGACACACAGAAATGGAAAGATATCTTGTGTTCATGGATTGGAAGAGTTAATGTTATTTAAATTTGCATACTACATAAAGGGATCTATAGATTCAATGCAATCTCTATAAAAACTCCAATAACACTTAAACAGAAATATAAAAAAAAACATAAACTTCACGTGAAATCGGAAAAGACCTGAATTAGCCAAAGCCATTTTGAGAAAGAAGGAAAAAAACTGAAGACATCACAATCCCGGATTTCAAACTAGATTATAGAGCTATAGTAATTAAGAGTATGGTACTGGCATAAAAACAGTCACATGGGGGTTCTAATTCAAGATGGCCAACTGGAAGCAGCTAGTGAATATCACTCTCATATACAGGAGTAAGAATGGGAAATAAATCTTAACACTTTAAGTGGATCATCTCAGAGAGCAAACTAAAATTCACCAGAGAAGTGAGAGGAGTCATGGAAAGTAGAAGCTGTGCAGCCAGCTGAGCTGGGACTGTCACAGAGCTAGATGAAGCTCCCTGATGCAGGGATGAGGTAAGAGAGTGAAAGACCCCCAGGTTTCCACACTTCTACCATGGACTTTTACAACCTTAGCCATGGCAGAGTTCCCTGGAACTCTATCCCCAAGCCTGTAGTAAAATACAAGGAGCTACCTGGAGACTGGGCAGAGACACTGCTCAAACTCATGTAGAATCCTACAGGATTTTGATCCCTGAGCAGCCCAGCACCAGCTGCAGCCACCCTGCCAGAGAGGAAGCAGGCAGGTCAGGCACTTTGGCATTCCAAAAGGACAGATACCATAACTGGCATATAAAGCAGTGGACAGACTGCATGCTGTGATGACTGCTGGATGAGCTGCTCCTCACTAAATGGAATTTCTCTTCATTCAGTATTCAGTCTGTGGTGTGGTCACTCTGCCTCCTTGTGTACATTTTGGCCATGGCGCAGTGTTCTTTTGAAAGTCCACTAACCAGAGGTCAGTGACTCACCTTTTAGCTTCCACAGTGGCTGCAAACCCTGCCACCTCTGTTTCTACTTCTGCCATAATTGTAAGTTTCGTGAGATCTCACAAGCCATGTGGAGCTGTGAATTAGTTAAACCTCTTTTCTTTATAAATTACTGAGTCTCAGGCAGTTTATTTATAGCAGTGTGAGAATGGACTAATACAGTAAATTGGTACCACAGAGAGTGGAGCATTTCTATAAACATACCCAAAAATGTGGAAGCAACATTGATACTGGCTGATAAAAGGCAGAGATTGGAACAGTTTAGAGGGCTCAAAAGAAGACCAGAAGATGTGGGAAAGTTTGGAGCTTCCTAGAGAACTGTTGAATGGTTTTGACCAAAACGCTGATAGATGTGAACACTTAAGTCCAGGCTGAGGTGGTTTCACATGGAGATGAGTAACTTATTGGCAACTGGAGTAACAGTCACTCAGGCTACGCTTTAGCAAAGAAACTGGTGGCATTTTGTCCCTGCCCTAGAGATCTGTGGAACGTTGAACTTTAGTTGATAATTTAAGGTATCTGATGGAAGAAATTTCTAAGCAGCAATGCATTCAAGACATGACCTAAGTTAATCTGAAAGGTTTTAGTTTTATGCATTTACAAACAGATTATTTGAAATTGGAACTTATGTTTTAAAGGAAAGTAGAGTATAAATGCTTGAAAAAGTTGTAGCCTGAGGATGTGATAGAAAAGGAAAAAAAAAATTTGCTGGGGAGAAATTCAAACTGGCTGCAGAAATTTGCATAAGTAACAAGGATCCAAATGTTAATCACCAAGACAATGGGAAAAAATGTTTTCAGCACATGTCAGAGGTCTCCATGGCTGCCCTTCTCACCACTGTGCTCCTGGAAAAGCCACAGACGCTCAATGCCAGTCCATGAAAGCAGCTGGGATGAGGGCTGTCCCCTGCAATGCCACGAGGGTGGAGCCGCCCAAGACTGTGTGAGCCCTTGCATCACTGAAATTCAGATTTGCATGGGGCCTGTAACCCCTTTGTTTTAGCCAATTTCTCCCATTTGATATGGGAGCATTTATCCAATGCCTGTGTCCCCATTGTATCTTAGAAGGAATTAACTTGTTTTCGATTTTACAGGCTCATAGGCAGAAGGGACTTGCCTTGTCTCAGATGTGACTGGACTGTGGACTTTTGGGATAATGCTGAAATGAGTTAAGATTTTGGTGAACTGATTGAAAAGCATTATTTTTTTTTAAATGTGAAGATATGAGATTTGGGAGGGGCCAGGGGTGGAATAATATGATTTAGCTTTGTCCCCACCCAAATCTCATCTTGAATTGTAATCCCCAGGTGTTTAGGGAAGAAACTGATGAAAGGTGATTGCAATATGGGGGCAGTTTTTCCCATGCTGTTACCACGGTAGTGAATTCTTGTGAAATCTGATGGTTTTCAAATTGGTAGATTTCCTGTGTTCTCAATACACTCCCTCTCCCCCTGCCAACATGTGAGACATGCCTGCTTCCCCTTCTGTCATGACTGTGAGTTTTCTGAGGCTGCCCCAGCCATTTGGAACTGTGAGTCAATTTTACCTCTATACTTTATAAATTACCCTGTCTCAGGCAGTTTTTTATAGCAGTGTGAGCATGGACTAACACAGATACAAAAAAATAGAAAGAATAAATAAAACCTACTATCTGATAGCACAACAGTGTGACTATAGTCAATAATAACTCTACAGTTTAAAAAATTGAGGAAGTTTAATTGTATTTTATGGGACTCAAAAAATAAATGCTTGAGCACATGGAAACACTTCCCTAACCCCCAAAATATCATTAGACCCAGCAATTCCACTACTGGTTATTTACTAAAAAAAGTTATTTTACAGAAAACACATCTGCACCTGTACTTTTATCTCAGCACTACTCACAATAATGATGTCATAGAAACAACCCAAGTTTCTATCAGTGTTTGATTGGATAGAAAATATATATATGTGTGTGTGTGTGTGTGTATATATATATATATATATATATATACACACACACACACACATCATGGAATACTATATGGAATACTATATGGAATACTATGAAGCTATGAAAAGACACAATCTTGTCTTTTGCAGCAACACAGAGGGAACTGGAGGCTATTATCCCAAGTGAAATAAATCCTAAACAGATGATAAAATACTGCATATTCCCACTTATAAATGGGAACTAAACAATGGATATTCTAAGACATAAAGATTGAAATAAGAGATTCTGGTAACTACAAAACAGGGGAGGTAGAGAGATGGATGAGGGTTGAAAAACTACTTATTGTGTAAAATGGTCACTATTTGAGTGAAAAAGTACACTAGAACTACAAACCCCAGCATTATGCAAAATTTCCATGTAACAAACATGCACATGTACCCTCTGAATCGAAAATAAAATAAAATAAAACATTGATGTAGACTGACCAATGGAACAGATTAGAAAGCCTGGAAAGAAACTCACATATATACAGTAGACCCTCTTATTCATGGGGGATACTTCTAAGATCCCCAGTCAATACCTGAAACCATGGATGGTACCAACCCCTATATATACATTGTGTTTTACCTACACATATAAAGTTTAATTTAATGAATAAATTAAGTACAGTATGATATTAACAATAATAAGTAATAATAAAATAGAACAATTATAACAAGATACTGTATTAAAAGTTACATAAATGTGGTCTCTCTATCCCTTTCCCTCTCTTAAAATATCTTACTGTACCATAGTACCATACTCATCTAATACTGGATCATGGTTGGCCATGGGTACTTGAAAACCTGAAACCATGGAAAGCAAAATCACAGACAAAGGGGGACTACTGTATTTGGTTGGCTAATTTTTGAGAAGAGCACCAAGAAAACAGAGTAGAGAAAGTAGAATCTTTTCAATAAATGATAGAAAACCTGATTATCTGCATGCAAAATAATAAAATTAGACATTTTCTTATTATACCACATATAAAAATTACCTGAAAATAATTAAAAACTTTAAGGTCTGATATAACAAAACTCATAGAATAAAACAAAGGAGAAAATATTCTTGATATTACTCTTGGTAATGATTTTTGGATATGAAAAAAAAGCACAGTTAAGAAATGCAGAAATAAATAAATGGAGCTACATTAAACTGGATCGTTTCTGCAAAGCAAAGCAAACAATCAACAAAATGAAAAAAAAGGCATCTATGGACTAGATGTACAGATTTACATATGTAGAGAGAAATATTAAGCTTTAAAAAAATGAAAATCTTGTCACATGTAATAACATGGATGAACCTACAAGATACTATGCTAAGTGAAATAAGCCAGACACAGAAGTCAAATCCTGTATGCATTGAAGTTTAAAGAAATTAAACTTATAGAAGCAGAAAGTAGAATGGTGGTGCTAGTGGTTGGTGACTGGGGGAAATTGAGAAATGTTGGTCAAGTGGTATAGTCAGTTACAAGATGAACAACTTCTAAGGATCTATTACGTTGAATTGGTGGTGATGGACATGTATCTTTATTTGATTATAGTCATCATTACACTAGGTATACCTATATCAAACCATCACATTTCACACTTTGAACATACTCAATTCTTAATGTTATCCAATGAACATTTTCAAATTTAAAAAAATCGAATAGCTACTAATCAATTGAAAAGATGCTCAAAATCACTATCATTAGTGAACTGTAAATTAGGGCCACTCTGAGATACCACTTCATACCCACTAGGGTGACCATTATTATTAAAACAATTAAACAAAATAAACAGAAAATTGCAAGTGTTGGCTAGTACATGGAGGAAATGGTACTCTTGTTCATTGCTTCTGGAAATGTAAAATGGGGCAACCTCTATGGAAGAATTTTTTTCTGTTTTTCCTCCCCATATTAGAATGAATATTAATCTAGCAATATCACTTCTGAGTGTATACCCAAAAGAGTTGAAAGCTGCTGTGACTTGGACAAGTATTTGTAATGCCGTGTTAATTTCAACGTTATTTACAATACCCAAACATTGAAAGGAACTCATCTCTATTTTGGACTGATGGACAAATGAGATGTGGTACACACACAGAAATATTATTTAGCCTTAAATAGAATAAAATTTCAATATGCTACAGCATGGCTAAACTTTGAGGACATTATACTTAGTTAAATTAGCCAGTCACAAAAGAACAAATGTTGTGTGATTCCCCTTATGTGAGGCATCTAGAGTAGTCATATTCATAGAGACAGAAAGTAGAATGGTAGTTTCTTGGGACTCCAGAGAAAGAAATGTGGAATTAGTTTTTAATTGATACAGAGTTTCAGTTGTGGAAGATAAAAATAAATGTGCAGATTGATGGTGATAATGGTTGCACAGTAATGTGAATGCACTCAATGCCATAGAATTGAGCATATAAAAATGATTAACATGGTAAATTTTACATTATGTATATTTTACTATAATACAGAAAAGTGAAAACATGTGAATTTCCTTTAATATAAGAGAGATTATTAGAACATATAACAACAAAAAATCCCAAGACTTAACTATGTGCTATGTACAAGAATCCCAATTTAAATATAAAACTTATGTTCACAAAATACCCTGAATATGAATGGTCATAAAAGCTTCATTCACAATATCCCTGGAAACAATGATGTTGTCTTTCAACAGGTGAATCAATAAACAAACAATGGTACATCTACCAAATGAAATGCTACTTACCAATAGAAATGAAGGAACTAGTGATAAGTGCAAGAGCATGGATAAATCTTACATGCATTTTTTTTTTCTGAGTGGGAGAAATCAGACCCAAAGCCCATAGATATGGTGTAATTTTATTTACTCTATATTTTGGAAAAAGAAAATCTATAATGCTGGAAAACAGGCTGTAGTTTCTAGGTGTTGGGAAA
Source organism: Mandrillus leucophaeus (assembly GCF_000951045.1). Taxonomy (NCBI): domain Eukaryota; kingdom Metazoa; phylum Chordata; class Mammalia; order Primates; family Cercopithecidae; genus Mandrillus; species Mandrillus leucophaeus. The sequence continues at coordinate 5,400,996 of NW_012103266.1, read as the reverse complement.
ACGGACTGAGATTTAGTTATAATAAAGCCTCATAATGGTATTTCTAGGGTGATAGAATTATTGTTTAATATTCTGATAGTAAATATATAACATGTGCATTTGTCAAAAACCCATAAAACTTTACACAACCAAGTGTAACTTTTATTGCCAGTAAATAAAAATAAAATAAACCAGGATATTGGGAAATCTGATGATGGAACGTTAACCATAAAACAATAATGTAGGTGTATTAACAAAGGTGTCAAAAAACCTCTATTATATGAGTGGTGAGTTAAGATTGCCTAAATAACTTTATAAAACAATATGTTGTCTAGATATCATAAGGCCAAATGCAATGGGCATCTTAGAGCAGATCCTGAAACAGAAAACATTAGTAAAAAATGTGTTTATCACAGGTATTTAGTTCATAAATTCTAACATTAATTTACATATATACTCATGTTTAATACATAGTTTTCCTGAAGATAACAAGGACCTGGTTTCTCTCTGTCAGAGAAAGGAATTACAAATAAGCAAGAAAATGTTGCAGGGTGTATGCTATGCTGCTAATTTGGAATTGGAGACTTTGGTACAAATTTATGTACTCACATTTATTTTATCATATACACAAATAAATAAATAAATATAGATATTTGTATACATGAATTACTACACATACATTTCTCAGCTGTGTTTACTGTAAGGCCTAGAAGCAATGAAATCTAATATCAAGTCAAATGCCTAGCACCCATATTCTCTGATGAAAGTAACCATGATGTCTGGGAGAAACAGCTGATTCTAGGAATGAGAAATGGGAAATATAAGATGAACTGGAGTGTCTTCTAGTTCTAGAAAGTAAGAAATTGTTCAAATAAACCCCAAAATGATGAAACATATAAAAGGACACAGTAGCCAACATAAAAGAGCTTCTAATGGCCCAAGTTGGAATAATTGGAGCAACAACAAAAAAATAATGACAACAATTTTGGATTAATAAGCCAGAGAATTGTTAAGTATCCATTGTTTCCTATTGATAAAAATAAAATATTTCATAAATAAATAGAAAAACAAGTACAAATCTTCCTTAGAGAAGAGTACCAATTAACAAATTCAAAAATCATGAGAAAAATAAAGAATCATTATTGTAACTCCACAGTAGTAATTCATTCTGGGAATATCCATGGACAAATGTCAAGACCAGTAGGTGAAGCTTTAAGTAGAAATATGATGTATTTCATACTCTCAAAGTATCCACCTCCAATGTATTTGCTAATTATTGCAATGGTTTTAAAATTTTTTTATTCTCCTCCCTCCAATAGGTGGCACTTAATTATATTTCCCTTAATTGTGAGTTAGATTTAATGACTCAATTCTAAAGAACAAAGTATGGAATATGAAATTATTGACTTTGTAGTGAGAGATAGTTGCAGACTTCTCCTTAACGAAGTTACTAAGTTAATGTCACCAATAATATGTCACTCTCATACCATGAACCCTTGCCAAAAAAAGGGTACATTGTCTCTGTGGTATTCTTCCCCAAAACCCATAACCTCAGTCTAATAATGAGAAATGATCAGATCAACTGAAATTGAGGAACATTTTTCAGAATACCTTACAAATACTCTTCAAGATTATGAAAGTGTTATAGTCTTGCCAATGCTCCAAAATGTGTAGCAGTCTCTCATTGTCTGAGATAGTACCCAGGGTTATTTGTCTGACATCCAAGAGAATTAAAGAGTGAGGACACAAGGGTGAGGTTGGAGTAGAGGTTTAATAAGTGAAAGAAGAAAACTGTCTGCAGCAGAGAGTGGGGCCTGAATGGGTTGTGTACTATGAGGCTGGAGTTCAGGGTTTTCATGGACTTGGAAGGGAAAGAAATGTGCTTTGCCTGTGGCGTGTCTTGAAGAAAGCATGATTCAATTTGGCCTGGTACCTTGGGCCAGGACCTATCACAAGCTGAAGTGAAAGCTTGGCCTGGGATCAATCAGGAGCTGAAGTGAAAGCTTGGCCCAGGAGGCCTGGGTCCAATCAGGAGCTGAAGCAATGATTTGTGGAGGTTGCTGTGACAGTCCAACAACAACAAAAAAAGAAAAGTGCCCAGCAGAATCTGCTGGAGACCACTGTGTTCATGCCCACAAAAGGAGAAGAAACTTTTTCCTGGGAGCCCGCTGATTATACAAAAGACAAAGACATTTCTATGTCTGGTCTTGTTCCCTTATCTGAGTGAGACAAAGGTTTGTGCAAGTTTTCATCTGAATGGGCTGGAAATTCTCCTATTGAGCAGCCATTGGCATGTCTCCAGGCACAACCTCCTCTCCTAATTCCCTTACTGAGTTCACAGCTCAATTTTTTTCCCAGACTGCTTTTTGTATTATGTGGGGATGATGCACTGATTTGTGGGCCAGGGGCTCTCCAGAGAAGCTTCCCTTGCTGCCCATGTAAGGCAAGCTAGCTAACCCCTTGCAAAAGACTATTGAAGGTGTTAAGGTAATAAAAAAAAAAATGATTTAAAAAGCCCAGAAATGTTCTCAGATCAGAATGCATTGAAGAGACATGCATACTAGATGCAATGTGCATCTTAGAGTAGATTTTGAAGCAGAAAAATCATTAGTTGAAAAGCTAGGGAAATTCACAAGAAGTCTGGTTTAGATACTAGCATTATACTAATGTTAATTTTTTAGCTTTGATAAATATAGCATTGCTATTTTAACTTTAACATTACTAAAGGTTTGGTGAAAGATGTATGTGAATACTATATTACCTTTTCAACTCTCCTGTATATTTTAAACTATTTTAAAGGGTTCAACAACTTTACAAGGTTTTAAAAATATTTTAAAAGTTTAAAACCTGATTAATGCAAATTTCGAATACTGTGTTGTAATTAGATGCAAGGAAAACATATTTATAGAGGTATGAATGTATCTCTGAAATCTGGTGCTAAGTCAAAGAATGAGAGATAAAATCTATAACAAAATATCAATTATGTATAATAAAATTTCGTAGATATGCCATTGTAAATCAGAGCAGCCACTTTAAAAAATTAATGTAAAACTTACATGCTATTTTAAAATTCACCTATCCTATAACTCAGCAATTATTCTCCAGGAAATATATCTTAGAAAAATCACCATATATGTGCACCAGAAGATATTGAAACAGGAAAAGTTCCCTTGTACCACTTGCAGGGTGTGCGATGGGGGCATGGCTCACTTCTTCAGTGCCCCACTGCTCAAACCTCTAGGGGAGCATGCTGTGGGGCTGCAACCTCATGGCAATGTCTAGTATTATTTCTACAGATTATAGATTAACTAAAAGTATTCCTTATGGGAAACAAAGGGATAGGCCAAAACAAAGGGATGGGCTCTGGCTAGTTATCTGCAGCAGGAATATGTCCTTAAGGCACAGATCACTTATGCTATTGTTTTGTGGTTCAGGAATGCCTTTAAGCAGTTTTCTGCCCTGGATGGGCCAGGAGTTCCTTGCCCTCATTCCGGTAAACCCACAACCTTCAGCGTGGGTATCATGGCCATCACGAACATGTCACAGTGTTACAGAGATTTTGTTTATGGCCAGTTTTGGGGCCAGTTTATGGCCAGATTTGGGGGCCTGTTCCCATTGTGTCACCCTTTTTTGTTTGCAAGGTGATAAAAGCAAAGGCAGCTTTGTCAAGGTGAGCTACTTCTCACAGGAGTCAGGATCCGCACCTGCAGACTGTACAAAGACAACACAGATTAAAAGCACAATCATCGTTTAAATCAGAGAGCTTCCAAGTGTCTTTATCTATTTTAATGGGTTACTAGCTGCTAACTTGTCTGCAGCTCCTTCAAGCACTCCAGTTCCTGGCATTAAGGTCAGGTGTGCCTGGGATGCTTTAAATATTTATTCTTTTAATTTTGCAATATCCAAAGACAAGTTTGTAGATTGTCCTTCTAGACGCTTTTTCATTCTTTCCCAACTTTTGATCTTATTTAAGAGCCATTAACAGTTTCCACAAATCCTTATGTTTAACCCCTAGAGTGGGCCATATCATTTGAGGTTGAGGTGCCATTATACCACCACGTTTCCAGATAATAGGAACTCTTGCCATATATCTTACTATTTCTACCATCTCACCATTTTGTTTAGACCAGCTGAACATAGTGTGGCTGTGGCACACAGACTGAGAGGTGCAATTCAAGCTAAACATCCCCTTAGGGGACCAATCAATAATGATTCCATAGGAATCGTTGTGCAGCACCTCTGCCTGTTCTGCAATGCAATCTTCCCAAACAAGTACATTCCTTATTTCTGGCCAGGTCCAATTATGTTTACAAATAGGTTTTTGAGCATGGTATGCCTCAATTATAGGAGCAGATTTATGATGGTAAATACTGAGATCAGAAAGCATGTGTAACTGTGTCATAGAGTGATTACATGCAGGTATTATTGCCAACCAAGATTGATAAATATGCCCATTAAGTGTAATTGTTCTCTGTGTCAGCCCTTTTTGAAGGAATACTCATAGCAATGGTGATCACCGCTATCATAGCTATCATTAAATTACTCACTGTGACCAGTTATCCCACTTTCCTCAGGTTTTCTTCTGCCATCTATGACAGCTTCTTTATCTGTCCCCAGGTAGGTGGCTGTGGTCGATGGGTGTTGCTCGTGACAGATGGGGTCCTCCTCAGCATCAGTCTTACCATGGCTGCAACCGGGGGGTTATTGGGATCCTCCTGGAATCTCTTCCTCGGCATGTGGCTCATGATAAGGTTTCAGGTGTCTTCATGGTATCCAAATCGGCTGCTGGTTCTGGCCTGGAGAAACACAAGCATAATCTCTACCCCAAGTTATTGTTTTACCTATTTCCCAACTTTTTGTTATCAGACCTCTCCACCAAACCAGTTGTTCTGCTTCTGTCTTTTCAGCTGGTTTCTGTAGATGCTGTCGAGCTGCTGGTATCATCTGGCCTTTAGGCAGGCTCAAAAAATTTAAGTCAATAATGCTAGATTCAATTGTATATGGGGTGGCCAGTAGTCCCTGTTTTCCCCTTTTTCTTTTGCAACTGCTGTTTCAGGGAGAGATTCATTCTTTGTAATATGGCTTGTCCTTGAGAATTATATGGGATGCCAGTAATGTGTTTAATATTCCATATAGAGGAAAATGTAGCTAGAGCTTGGCTATTATAGCCTGGGGCATTACCTCTTTAATAGAAGCTGGAATGCCCCTCACTGCAAAACACTGCAAAAGGTGACATTTAACACAGGCAGAAGACTCTCCTGATTGGCATGTAGCCCTGACAAAGTGAGAAAAGGTGTCCACACATACTTGTACATAAGCTAGTCTCCCAAACGAGGGAACATGTGTGACATCCATTTGCCAACGAGAATTAGGTTCCAATCCTCAAGGATTAACTCCTCCTGTAAAAGATGAAGAAGGCACCATTTGGCAAGTTGGGCATCACTGGATAATAGCTTTAGCTTCTTTCCAGGTAATGCTGCATCTGCATTTGAGACCAGAGGCATTAACATGGGTTAAATTGAGAAAGTGTCTGGCGTTAGGTATTGCAGTAGCAACTAGGTGATCAGCCATTTGATTCCCTTCAGTTAAAGGTCCTGGAAGAGGTGTATCAACCCTAATGTGAGTGATGTAAAAAGGGTGCATTCTACTCCTAACTGCTGTTTGCAATTGGGTAAATAAAGTCATCAGTTGTTCGTCTGTATGAAATCATAACTGAGTATTTTCAATTAATCATGTGAAATGAACCATGTATGAAGAATCTGAAATCACATTAATAGGCATATCAAAAACAGTCAATATCTCAATTACAGCTATAAGCTCGGCTTTTTGAGTGGAAGTATAAGGCATCTGAAAAGTGTTGCCTTTTGAGCCAGAATAAGAAGCTTTACCATTACCAGATCTATCTGTAAAAACATTCTCAGCACTTTCAATTGGTTTAAATTTAGTTCTTTTAGGGAGAATCCAATTAGTTAATTTCAAAAATTGAAATAATTTTGCTGAATAATGTAACACTGTGAAAAAATTTTATGAGTAGGTTCAATTGCTTGCCCTACATACATCTGACAAATTGTTGGACTGTTTAACGTGCCTTGTGGTAACACTTTCTAATGAAAACACTTAGCAGACTGCAGGTTGTTTACTGCAGGAATTGTAACTGCAAACTGTTTACAGTCTTGCTCAGCTAAGGGGATAGTAAAGAAACAGTCTTTTAAATCTATAACTATTAAAGGCCAATTTTTTGGAATCATAGCAGGAGCAGGCAGTCCTGGCTGCAATGTCCCCATAGGATGTATAACTGAATTAATGGCTCTTAAGTCAGTTAACATTCTCCATTTACCTGATATTTTCTTGATAACAAAGACTGGAGAATTCCAGGGGAAAAATGTTAGAGCTATGTGTCCTGTTTCTAATTGTTCAGTAACTAAGTCCTCTAAGCCTCCAGTTTCTCTTTACTCAGCGGCCATCGTTCTATCCAAATTGACTTATCTGTTAACGATTTTAAAGGTATAGGTTCTGGAGGCTTAACAATGGCCACTATCAAAAATGATATCCTAAACCTTGGCGGGAACTTTGTCTTTCCATTGAAAGCGGTTCCTTCAAACCTTGCAAATTTTTTCCTAGTCCCATACCAGGGACATACCCCATTTCATGCATCATATGTTGACTTTGAGGGCTGTATAATTGCTCTGGAATTAGAATGTGTGCTCCCCAATGTTGTAATAAATCTCTTCCCCATAAATTTATAGGCACAGAAGTTATAATTGGTTGAATACTCCCAGGTTGTCCATCGGGCCCTTCACAATGCAAAATATAACTACTTTTACATACTTCAGGGGCTTTACCAACTCCAACTATGTTAAATTGAGCAGGTTGAATTGGCCACACAGATGGCCAGTGCTGTAGAAAAATGATTGAAATGTCCACTCTTATATCTACCAAATCTTTAAATTTCTTTCCCCGAATAGTTATTTCACAGGTAGGAAGTTTATCACTAATTTGATTCACCCAATAAGCTGCTTTGCCTTGTTTATTTGTGCTTCCAAATCTTCCTGTTCATTTAATTTCACTTTTCCCCATTTCCACATACGGCACAATCAGGAGTTGTGCTATACACTCTCCTGGCTCTACTTTCCAGGGAACAGAAGTAGATATAACAATTTGAATTTTCCCATTGTAACCTGAGTCAGTGACTCCTGTATGTACTTACACTCCTTTTAAATTTATACTAGACCTGACTAGAAGTAATCCTATTGTCTCCGCTGGCAAGGGTCCACAGACCCCTGTTGGAACTTTTTGTGGGGGTTCCCCAGAAAGAAGGCTCACAGCTTTTGTGCAGCATAAATCTACTGTGGCACTACTGACTGTGGCAGGGGAAAGACATTGTATAGGGGTGAGGAAGTGGCATGAGCCGGAAATGCCCCAGTTTGCAACTCATGGCATTTCCTGAAATCGGGCTCCCATCTTTATCACATTTAGAATGACACTGATTGGCCCAATGCTTTCCTTTTATACATTTTGGACATATTTCAGGCTCAGCAGTTTTCTTTTTTCTCCCATCTGGCGGCCTGACTTGCTTATTTTTTCTACATTCTTTTTTAGTATGACCATGCTTCCCACAGTTAAAACAAGCTCCAGGAAATGGAGTATTTCCTTTACCCACTCTCAGTCCTGCCATTGCCTGGGCTAGCAGAGTAGCCACATGCATATTACCTCCGATACCATCACAGGCCTTGATATAACCAACTAAATGTGCTTTTCCTCTAATAGGTTGCAGAGCAGCCTGGCACTCGGGATTAGCATTGTCGAAAGCTAATGACTGCAACACTATATCCTGAGCAGCCGAATCTGCAATCACCCTTTTAAGATACTCCTGTAACCGAGCTATAAAATCTGTATGTGGTTCTTTTGGTCGCTGTTTTACAGCACTAAAGGAAGGGTATTGTTGTTCTCCACCTGAAGTGATTTTTTTCCCAAGCTCTAATGCACACTCCTCTAAGCTGTTCTATGGTACCATCCTGCATGATCACTTGTGTATCTAAACTAGCCCAGCTGCCGAACCCCAAAAGTTGTTCTGCAGTTATATTAATTTGAGGTTGGGCCTGGGCATTGTGAACAGCCTGAATGGAAGCTTCATCTGCCCACCAAGTTTTAAATTGTAAGAACTGAGCAGGAGTCAGACAAGCTTGAGTCAGAGAGTTGCAGTCAGTAGGAATCATCTGACTGGAAACAGCAACATTCTTCAACAGTCCCATTACAAAAGGAGAACCTGGTCCATATTGATGAATAACTTGTTTAAATCTTTGAGTAATTTAAAAGGAAAGGCTCAAATGTAGCTATAATATTTCCCTTTTGATCTAGGAGGTGTATCCTAACAGGGAACTGCCAAGCCTCTGTATCACCCTTATGTTTAGCTTGCTAGATTCCTGCCTGAATAGAACTGAGGGCGGTCGCTCGAGGCGCTGCTCCAACAGTCACTGGGACAACTACTTTTCACCCAGTATCCTCTGGAAAAGAAAGATCTGGAGGGTCAGGCCACTCTTTTTCTTCAAAATAAGGAGGGGGTGCAGAAGGCTCAGGATGAACCTTTTTCCTCCTTTGCCACTTTAGCTTTGGCTGGCAAACAAACCTGCTCTGTTACTTCATTCTACTCTACTTCCTCCTCATCATCAGTATAAAAAGGTTCCAAGGTGGAAAGAACCAGAGCCCACACTTGTCCCATTGTTACCCTGATGCTTCCGAACTCCCCTTCTTACTAACTATGGGGATTGCTTAAGAGCACTCGGGTGTCCTCCAGCTTAGTTCCACGTTCTCCAATCATCACTCCAGCAACCCTTCAACCTGGGTTTGAGCCCCGATGTGAGCACCACTTGCCAAGACCAGCTCGGTTGGAGAGACCTTAACCCAGCAGCACTAGAGGAATTAAAGACACACACACAGAAATATAGCATGTGGAGTGGGAAATCCGGGAACTCATAGCCTTCAGAGCTGAGAGCCCTGAACAGAGATTTACCCACATATTTATTGACAGCAAGCCAGTGATAAGCATTGTTTCTATAGATTATAGATTAACTAAAAGTATTCCTTACAGGAAGCAAAGGGATGGGCTCTGGCTAGTTATCTGAAGGAGGAACATGTCCTTAAGGCACAGATCACTCATGCTATTGTTTGTGGTTCAGGAACCCCTTTAAGCGGTTTTCTGCCCTGGTGGGCCAGGTGTTCCTTGCCCTCATTCTGGTAAACCTACAGCCTTCAGGGTGGGCATCATGGCCATCACAAACATGTCACAGTGCTGCAGAGATTTGTTTATGGCCAGTTTGGGGGCCAGTTTATGGCCAGATTTGGGGGCCTGTTCCCAACAATTCTGCCAGTCAATGGTCTGCCGGCATGCCATCATCTGTCATGTGCTCTTCTGTCAGTGTGCTCCCCTCAATGTCCTCTCACCATCCAGTTGCTTATGTCTTCTTTCACTGATGTGTTCCTCTTGATGTCCAGCCACTTGTGTGCCTACCTGTTAGGGATTGGGGGTTTTTATAGGCACCGGTTTTGCGCATGGTAGGCCAGGGTGGTCTTGGGAAATGCAACATTTAGGTGGAAAGGCAGGAGTGCATGTCCTCATCTATGTCCATGGGGACAGGCCTAGGGGTGGAGCCCTTGTCAGGGACCCACCCTTCCCTTCCCAGCATTTCCCTGCCTGCCTTTCATATCAATATAATAAGAATACTTGTAGCAACATTGTTAATCATAGCAAACAAAATAAAAACCCACTAGTAATCAAATAACAAAAATAACTAAAAACAATATCAATGCCCAATGATGGGAAAGCAGATAAATGGAATATATTATGGCAAATACCAACAATGTAATGAAATATAGCAGTATAAACAAGTGAATTTTAGCCATACAGCCAAACAGACACACACAACATTGCTGAATTTTAAAAACATAACGTTAAAAGAAAAAAGATAATTCTCATAAGATGATATACTTAATACTGTTATTTAATAAAGCACAAAACAAACAAAATAAAGTAATATGTTGTTTTTACATGTAGTGTGTAATAAAACTACAGGAAAAGCAAGGAAACAATGATCACATATTTAAGGACAGTGGTTACCTCTGAGAGGTAGAAGGAAAGAGACAGTTGGCATAGGGGATGAGCATAGATGTAGATACCATAATACTGGTAATGCTCAGGTTCTTCAGTTGGATGGTGAGTACACAAATTTTAATTTTATAATTATACTTTATAACTTGTATATGTATATATTCTTTTGTAGATCTCAAATATTATATTTTAAAATTAGAAGAAAAATGCATATACTCACAAAAAGTTTCATATTTTAAAAAGCAAATGAATTCAATGATACGTATTAATACATTAGAGTGGCCAAGATTGGGGCAAGAAGAACAAGATAGATAAAAAGGTAGGTAGATGGATAGAAGAGTGGGCCAATGTATGTGTATAAATGAATACATATATAAAATACAAGAGAGCGTTCTTGTATGGTTCACAGTATGTGATGACTAAGGCTTATTATTAAATCAAAACCTTGCCCTCAATGTCTTCTCTCAAAAAGTTATAATATTTTAAAATTAAAAAATATTTTACAGAAAGCTTTATATTTAAAAGAATATAGCTATTATTCAACATATTCTTCTCCTGATTTCCTTCAAAATTCTCATAAATAGAGCTGTCACATGGTTCAAGCATATGACGCCAGCAACTTGGGAAACAGAGGTGAGAAGATCTCTTGAGCTCAGGAGTTTGAGGCTACAGTAAGCTATGACAATTTTATTTTATTTGGAAAGGTAAAAGGATTGGAGATCAAGTCACTTTTTTAAAAAATAGGAGAAAAAACCTTGTAAAAAATATAAGTGTTGAAGAGCCCTAAATTATACTTTGTAATTTGATTACATTCTCTCTGAATTTGTACAGAATTACTGTCACTGATATGGCTTAATCTTACTGTGTCTTCATAGCAGTAACACTACCAGCTCATTCCAACCATAACCTATCACTTGAATGTCTACAAAAAAACACCTTTGGTGGTTGAATCAGGATGCAAGGAGAAGAACAGAATCCAGCTGATCCTTAAATAACACTGATTTTAACTGTGTGAGTCCATTTGTACGTGGATTTTTAAAAACGAAACGTGGATTGAATATGCGGTATTTGGGTGGTGTGAACCCTGCAAGTACATGAGTGTCAACTTTTTGTATATGCCAGTTCTGCGAGGCCAACTGCTGGACTTGAGCATGCGTGAATTTGGTTATGCAGAGTCCTGGAACCAATCAATTCCCGTGTACACTGAGGAATGACTGTACTTTCACCTAGCTTATTTTAGATCTATATTTTTGAGACCTTTGAATACTTTCATAGAAAACTATTTGAACCACTTTGAGGTTCCATAGAGATATCACAAATATAAATTATTCATATTAAACTAATAGGGAAAACCATACTACATCCATAGATAGAGCTTATCGCATCGTGTTGAGCAAACAGCTCCCCATTTTATTCTCCTTTCTTCCTTTTCCTTTGTCCTCCTCCTATCTTCCACCTTACTCTATTTGCTCCTTTCCCTCTCTTACAGCAAAACAAGCACTAAAGTGGAGGCTGAATATGATAAATTGAAATTTTACACAACTAGTTTTCATCAGGAAAGACCTAAATATGGTTTCTGTAAGTTTATAGAGTTCCTAGAAAAGGCAAAGCTATTACTTGATGGTTTGAGCTCAATTTAGCAAAAGCAAGTGATTGGTTGGCAGAATATCCTATTTCCAGAATGAGTTATTATTCACTTTCCACATACATATTGTCATATATTCATCAGTTAACAATTACTAATATTTTCAGATTTTTACTACTAGCATCATTGACACAAGGGTTGAAAATAACATAACACTGCCGGAACTTGAGATATATATTTACCTTAAAAACAGAGAAGTTATTGGTTCTTAGAGCTTGGATACAGTTTTTAAAGGAAATGTAATATACTTTCTTTCCATTGATATTCTCTTCACCCAGTTTTGTCTACTGTGCATACAGGTTCATTTGCAAACATGTGTACATAATATACATGATTAATAGAATATTAGACAGTCAAAATAACACTCTTTGTTCACTAAAGATAAGACACTTTTAGTGAGCAAGATAGTTTCAAAGATGCAGATCTTTTGCATATTGTAAATAAAAGTCAAGATTATTAGAATTTAAAATCTAGGTTATATTTAGATTTGGGTTGAAAACTGTATATTTAACATATATGGTACTGCCAATATATATCCAGTTAATGAATACATATTGTATATATTTACTTCATGGGTTATAAATGGAAAACAAGCTTATAGAGTATGTTCAATGACCAAGAAACTATTTATTTTAAAGGAAGATTGTCCATAGTGGCCAAGAAAATAATTTCTTCCCGGTAATACTAATGAGAAAATAACAAGTAGCAAGTAGAAAAAAAGTGCCTGTTAATTAGGACTCAATAATTATTTTCTGGATGAATAAACAGATGAGATAAACATTGAAAGAAGACTAGATTGAGGAGTTAGAAAATATGTTCTTCAAAGAATGACCACTAACTATTTGCACGTACTTGGTCAAGTAAAATTACCATTCCAGCTTCAGCTCACCTATCTGTAAAATCAAGATAATATACCATGTGATCTTTGAAGTACTTCACAGCTTTATCCTAACAATATTTTGTTTAATATTACATGAATGCATAAAAATCTGTGTGTTACACTGAATATACACAATCAGGTACAAGTGAAAGATATCTTTATTATAATAATTAAATTGAAATCAATAGGGTTATGTGACTTTTCCAATTAATATCACAAAACTACTTAGGGTCAAGTCTGAGAATATAACATAATCCCACAATCTCTAGTTTAATTATGTTACCTGCATTTATGTAATAAATGACATTATTTCATCATTTTATTTATCTAGGAATTTTTAACTTTTATAATATATGTCCCACACTATACTAGGCACAAAGAATTTAAAATGAATTAAAAATTATGCCTAAAATAATGTAGCTTACATTCTAACTGAAAAAGATGCCAAAAAATGTAGTGCAGTAAACACTTTGATAGGGAATGTGCTCAGTATATGGGACCATAGTAGAAACATTACCTCATTTCTGAGTTGAACCTTGAGGATTAAATAAGAGTTTACCATGTAAAAAATGAGAAAAAATTAATGACAGCTAAGTAAATAGCATGAATAAAGGCACTGAATTATAAAGTTAGTGTCTGGAGCAATTAGAGCACTTATTTTTTATTTTTTATTTTTATTTCCAACTTTTAAGTTCAGGTATACATGTGTGGGATATGCAGGTTTGTTAACATAGGTAAATGTGTGCCATGGTGACTTGTTGCATAGATCTTCCAGTCACACAGGTAATAAGCTGAGCATCTATTAGCTATTCTTCCTGATCCTCTCCCTTCTCCCACCCCCTGACCCTCAAACAGGCCTCAGTGTGTGTTGTTCCCCACCATGTGTCCGTGTACTCATCGTTTACCTCCCATATATAAGTGAGAACACACAGTATTTGGTTTTCTGTTCTTGCATTAGTTTGCTAAGAATAATTACTTCCGTGTCAAATCATGTCTTTGCAAAGGACATGATCTCATTCATTTTCATGACTACATAGTATTCCATAGTGTATATGCACCACATTGTCTTTATCCAGCCTAGCATTGATGGACATTTAGGTTGATTCCATGTCTTTGCTATTGTAACAAGTGCTGCAATAAACATACACATGCATGTGTTTTTATAATAAAATAATTTATATTAATTGGGTACATACCTAGCAATGGAATTGCTGGGTTTAATGGGATTTCTGCCTCTAGGTCTTTGAGGAATTTCCATGCTGTCTTTCACAATTGTTGAAATAATTTACACTTACACCAACTGTGTATAAGTGTTCCTTTTTCTCCACAGCCTCCCAAGCACCTGTTGTTTTTTGGCTTTTTAAAAATCGCCATTCTGACTGGTTTGAAATGATATCTCATTGTGGTTTTGATTTGTATTTCTCTAATGATCAGTGATGTTGAGCATTTTTAATGTACTTTCATTGCATGTCTGTCTTCTTTTGAGAAGTGCCTGTTCATATCCTTTGCCCACTTTTTAATAGGGTTGTTTGATGTTTTTTCTTGCAAATTTCCTTAAGTTCCTTATAAATGGTGGATTTTAGACCTCTGTTTATAGTTTCTTTTACAGTTCAGAAGCTCTTTAGTTTAATTAGATCCCAGTTGTCAATTTTGGCTTTTGTTGCAATTTCTTTTGGCATGTTTGTCATAAAATATTTGCTCATGCCTATGTCCTGAATGATACTGTCTAGGTTATCTTCTAGGATTTTTTGTTTTGTTTTAAGTTTCACATTTAAGTGTTTAATCCATCTTGAGTTTATTTTTGTATATGGTGTAACAAGGGGATCCAATTTTAGTTTTCTGCATCTGGCTAGGCAGTTCTCCCAGCACTATTTACTAAATAAGGAATCTATTCCCCATTGCTCGTTTTTGGCAAGTTTGTCAAAGGTCAGATGGTTGTAGGTGTGTGATCTTATTTCTAAGTTCTCTATTCTGTCCCATTGGTCTATATGTCTGTTTTTGTACCAGTACCATGCTGTTTCAATTATTGTTGCCCTGTAGTATAGTCTGAATTCTGATAGGGTGATGCCTCCAGTTCTTTTGGTTTTACTTAAAATTACCTTGACAATTCAGGCTCTTTTTTGGCTATATATGAATTTTAAAATTCTTTTTCCAATTTTTTGAAAAATGTCAATGGTAGTAAGATGAGAATAGCATTGAATCTATAAATTGTTTTGGGCAGTATGGTCATTTCCATGATATTGATTCTTCCTATCTGTGAGCATAGAATGCTTTTTTCCATTTGTTTGTGTCATCTCTGCTTTCTTTGAGCAGTGGTTTGTAGTTCTTAAACAGGTCCTTCCCTTTCCTTGCTAGCTGTACTTCTAGCTATTTTATTTTTTTGTGTGGTAACAGTGAATGAAAGCTCATTCATGATTTGGCTTTCAGTTTGGCTGTTGTTGGTATACAGGAATACTAGCAATTTTTGCACATTAGGTTTGTATCCAGAGGCTTTGTTGAAGTTTATTAGCTTATGAAGCTTTTTGGCTGAAATGATGGAATTTTCTAGATATAGGCTTATGTAGTCTTCAAATGAAGATAGTTTGACTTCCTCACTTCCTATTTGAATACACTTTATTTCTTTATCTTGCCTGATTGCCCTGATCAGGACTTCTAATACATTATTTAATAGGAGTGAAGAGAGAGGGCAACCTTGTCTTGTGCCATTTCTCAAGGAGGATGTGTTCAGCTTTTGCCAATTCAGTATGATATTCGTTGTTGTTTTGTCATAAATGGCTCTTATTATTTTGAGGTATGTTCTTTCAACACTTATTTTATTGAGAATTTATAATATGAAGGGATGTTGAATTTTATTAAAGGCCTTTTCTGGTCTATTGAGATAATAATGTGTTTTTTGTATTTAGTTCTGTTTATGTGATTAATCACATTATTGATTTCTGCCATTGAACTAGTCTTGCATAACAGGAATGAAGCCAACTTAATTGTGCTTTTAGATATGCTGCTGGATTTGGTTTGCCAGTATTTTGTTGAGGATTTTTGCACTGATGCTCATCAAGAATATTGACCTGAAGTTTTATTTATTTCTTTTTTTTGTTTCTGCCATGTTTCGATATCAGGATGTTGCTGGCCTCATGGAATGTGTTAGGGAGGAGTCCCTCCTTTTCAATTTTTTGGAATAGTTTCAGTAGGAATGGTACCAGCTCTTCTTTGTACCTCTGGTAGAATTCAGCTGTGAATCCATCTGTTCCTGGGATTTTTTTGGTTGGTTGGCTATTTATTTTTGCCTCAATTTCAGAACTTGTTAATGGTTTGTTCAATGATTAAATGATTAAATTTCTTTCTTTCTTTTTTTTTTTTTTTTTACAGAGTGTCACTCTGTCACCCAGGTAGGAGTGCAGTGGTGTGATCCTGGTTCACTGCAACCTCTGCCTCTGAGGTTCAAGTGATTCTCTTGCCTTAACCTCCTAAGTAGTTGGGATTACAGGGACATGCCACCATGCCCAGCTAATTTTGTATTTTTAGTAGAGATGAGTTTTCACCATGTTGATCATGCTGGTCTTAAACTCCTGACCTCAAATGATCCATCCTCATCAGCCTCCAAAAATGCTGGGATTATAAGCATGAGCCACCATTCCCATGCTTAAATAATTGTTTATTGCTGGTTCACTCTTGGGAGGGTGTATGTGTCCAGGAATTTATCCATTTCTTCTAGATTTAGTTGATGTATATTGGGGTGTTGATAATATGCTCTGATGGTTGTTTGTATTTCTGTGGCATCAATGGTAATACCCCTTTTCTCCTTTTCAATACTGTTTATTTGAATCTTTATTTCTTTTTTTTTTCTTTATTAGTTTAGCTAGCAGTCAATCTATTTCTTTAATTTTTTCAAGAAACCAGCTCCTGAATTTGTTGGTCTCTTGAAAGGTTTTTGTGTCTCTATCTCCTTCAGTGCAGCTCTGATCTTGGTTATTTCTTGTATTCTGCTAGTTTGGGTGTTTGTTTGCTCTTTGTTCTCTAATTCTTTTAGTTGTGATACTGGGTTGTTAACTTGAGATCTTTCTAGCATTTTGATCTGGGCATTTAGTGTTATAAAGTTCCCTCTTGACACTTCTTTAGTTGAATCCCAGAGATTCTGGCATGTTGTATCTTTGTTCTCATTAATTTCAAAGCACTTCTTGATTTTTACCCTAATTTCATTATTTACCCAAAAGTCATTCAGGAGGAGGTTGTTCAATTTCTAAGTAGTTGTATGTTTTTGAGTGAATTTCTTAATCTTGAATTCTAATGTGATGGACCTGTGTTTGGAGAGATTGTTTGTTATAATTTCAGTTTTGTTCGAATTTGCTGAGGAGTGTTTTACTTCATATTATGTGATCAATTTTAGAGGAAGTGCCATGCAGCAATGAGAAAAATGTATATTATGCTGTTTTGGAGTGGAGAGTTTTGTAGATATCTACCATATATACTTGATCTAGAGATGAATTCAGGTCATAAACATCTTTGTTAATATTCTATCTGAATCATTTTTCTCATATTGTCAGTGGGGAGTTAAAGTTTCCCATTATTATTGTGTGGAATTTTAAGTCTCTTTGTAGGTCTCTATGAACTTGCTTTATGAATTTGGGTTATCCTGGATTGGGTACATATATATTTAGAATAGTCAGCTCTTCTTGGTGGCTTGAACCCTTTACCATTATGCAATGCCCTTCTTTGTCTTTTTTGAACTTTGTTGGTTTAAAGTCTGTTTCATCAGAATCTAGAATTGCAACCCCTGCTTTTTTCTGTTTTCCATTTGTTTAGTAAATTTTTGTCCATCCTTTATTTTGAGCCTATGTGTGTCTTTGCACGTCAGATGGTTCTCCTGAAGACAGCATACCAATAGGTCTTAGTTCTTTATCCAGCTTGCCACGCTGTGTCTTTTAACTGGGGCATTTAGCCTATTTACCTTTAAGGTTAGTATTGCTATGTGTGAATTTGATTCTGTCATTATCATGGCATCTGGTTATTTTGCAGACTTGTTATGTGGTTGCTTCATTGTGTCATAGATCTGTGTACTTCAGTGTATTTATATAGTTGCTGGTAAAGGTTTTTCCTTTCCATATTTTTTGCTTCCTTCAGGTGCTCTCGTAAGACAGGTCTGGGGGTAACAATTTCCCTCAACATTTACTTTTCTGAAAAGGATTTTATTTCTCTTTTGCTTATGAACCTTAGTATAGCTGGATATAAAATTCTGGGTTGGAATTTATTTTCTTTAAGAATGTTGAATATAGGCCTCCAATCTATGGCTCATAGGTTTTTCCACTGAAAAGTCTACTGCTAGTCTGATGGGGTTCCCTTCATAGTTGACCTGTGCTGTCTTTCTAGCTGTCCATAACATTTTTTCTTTCTTTTTTACAATGGAGAATCTGGCAATTATGTGTCTTGGGGATGATCTCATGGAATATCTTACTGGGGCTCTCAGCATTTTCTGAATTTGAATGTTGGCCTATCTAACTAGGTTGGGGAAGTTCTCCTGGATGATATCCTAAAATATGTTTTCCAAACTGGTTCTGTTCTCCCTCTCTTTTGCAGGTACTCCAATCATCAGTTGTAGACTTGGTCTCATTACATAATCCTACATTTCTTGGAGATTTTGTTCATTCCTTTTTATTCTTTTTCCTCTATTATTGTCTGCCTGTCTTATTTCAGAAAGACAGCCTTCAGTCTCTGAGATTCTTTCCCCTGCCTGGTCTATTCTACTATTAATACTTATGATTGCATTTTGAAGTTATTGTGTGTTTTTCAGCTTTATCAAGTCAGTTATGTTCCTCTCAATACTATCTATTTTGGCTGCATTATTTTATCATGAATCTTAGCTCCTGCATTATTTTATCATGAATCTTAGCCTCCTTGCATTGGGTTGCAACATGCTCCTTTAGCTCAGTAAAATTCACTTTTGTCTACATTCTGAAGCCCACTTCTATCATTTCAGCCATCTCAGCCTCAGCCCAGTTCTGAAACCTTGCTGGAGAGGTATTGTAGTCATTTGGAGGAAAGGGGGCACTCTGGCTTTTTGAGTTTTCAACATTTTTGCTCTGATTCTCATCTTTGTGGAATTACATAACTTCCATTTTTGAGGTTGCTGACATTTGGAAGGTGTTTTTGTTTGTTTGTTTGTTGTTGTTGTTTGTTTGTTTTTCTTTTAAAAAGACTGGCCACTCTTCCACAGGGCTGCTGCAGTTTTCTGGGCATCTACTCCAGACACTATTCATCTCAGTTTTTCTCATACCTGCAAATATCGCCAGTGAAGGCTATGAAACAGCAAAGATGGCAGCTTGCCTCTTACTCTGAGAGCTTTGCTCTGGGATGTACAGATCTGTTGCCAGCTAGAAAGCACGTGTAGGAGATGGTTGGAGACCTTGTTTGGGAGTTCTCACTCAGACAGGAGGAATGGGATTAGGGACCCCCTTAAAGAAGCAGTCTGGCTGCTTTTTTTGTAGAGCAGCTGTGTTGTGTTGGGGATGCCTTCAGCCCCTGATAGTTTTAAGCTAGGTGTGGCCAGAGGCCCCAGCTAGGAAGACCCTTCCCAGGAGGAGGAGTAGATCAAGGTCCTATTTAAAAACGCAGTCTGGTCCACTGTGACAAAACAGCCATGCTGTACTGGGGAACGGCCTCTGCCCCAGTCAGCTTGGACTCTCCATAGCCTAAAGGCTGGAATAGCTGAGTTCTCCAAACAACAAAGGTGGCAGCTTGCTCTTCCCATGGGGCACTCATCCCAAGGAAATATTAGAGCTCTGTCCACAGAATATAAGAGAGGGTGGCTAGAGGCCCTGGCTGAGAGGTCCCACCCAGTGAGGAGAAATAGATCCAAGTTTTGCTTAAAAAGTTAGCCATAAGTAGAAAGCTGAAACTGGATCCTTTCCTTACTCCTTATACGAAAATTAATTCAAGATGGATTAGAGAATTAAATGTTAGACCTAATACCATAAAAACCCTAGAGGAAAACCTAGGTAGTACCATTCAGGACATAGGCATGGGCAAAGACTTCATGTCTAAAACACCAAAAGCAACGGCAGCAAAAGCCAAAATTGACAAATGGGATCTCATTAAACTAAAGAGCTTCTGCACAGCAAAAGAAACTACCATCAGAGTGAACAGGCAACCTACAGAATGGGAGAAAATTTTTGCAATCTACTCATCTGACAAAGGGCTAATATCCAGAACCTACAAAGAACTCAAACAAATTTACAAGAAAAAACCAAACAACCCCATCAAAAAGTGGGCAAAGGATATGAACAGACATTTCTCAAAAGAAGACATTCATACAGCCAACAGACACATGAAAAAATGCTCATCATCACTGGCCATCAGAGAAATGCAAATCAAAACCACAATGAGATACCATCTCACACCAGTTAGAATGGCGATCATTAAAAAGTCAGGAAACAACAGGTGCTGGAGAGGATGTGGAGAAATAGGAACACTTTTACACTGTTGGTGAGATTGTAAACTAGTTCAACCATTATGGAAAACAGTATGGCGATTCCTCAAGGATCTAGAACTAGATGTACCATATGACCCAGCCATCCCATTACTGGGTATATACCCAAAGGATTATAAATCATGCTGCTATAAAGACACATGCACACGTATGTTTATTGCAGCACTATTCACAATAGCAAAGACTTGGAATCAACCCAAATGTCCATCAGTCACAGACTGGATTAAGAAAATGTGGCACATATACACCATGGAATACTATGCAGCCATAAAAAAGGATGAGTTTGTGTCCTTTGTAGGGACATGGATGCAGCTGGAAACCATCATTCTTAGCAAACTATCGCAAGAACAGAAAACCAAACACCGTATGTTCTCACTCATAGGTGGGAACTGAACAATGAGATCACTTGGACTCGGGAAGGGGAACATCACACACCGGGGCCTATCATGGGGAGGGGGGAGGAGGGAGGGATGGCATTGGGAGTTATACCTGATGTAAATGACGAGTTGATGGGTACTGACGAGTTGATGGGTGCAGCACAGCAACATGGCACAAGTATACATATGTAACAAACCTGCACGTTATGCACATGTACCCTAGAACTTAAAGTATAATAATAATAATAAATAAATAAATAAATAAATAAATAAATAAATAATTAAATAAAAACATAAAAAAATAAAAATTAAAAAAATTAAAAAACGACAACAACAACAAAAAGGTAGTCTGAACATGTTTTGGTAAAGCAGCCATGTTGTGCTGTGGGGTCCCCTCCACCTCTGGAGAAATATTGTATTGAGAGACTTCAGTTAGACGACTCTTGCATTGTCCACACAACAGGTGATAAGTGCCAAAAGTAGGGGAGTTATTCAGTTAATGAGAGACAACATTTATCTATCTTTTCAGTAACACAGCATAACCATTTTAAAGTATATTATATCAAATCTTTGTATTATAAAATTTTCTTCTATACTCTAAAAATTCACCTAAGTTCTCATATCTATCTGTATATAGATATATACCTATACATATAATAAATTTTAAAATAAATAATTACTTTATCATTCAGATTTTATTTACTACATTAGGTCTGAAATTTAATACCAGGATCCGACTTCATCTATCTTTCTTGTGACACATTTTTGGAGGAGGAGAAGGTAAAATAAATATTTCAATTAAGAATTAAAATAACTTTCCAGAATGACAAGGTAATGCCATGCCTACTACAGTAATGGCAAGTATTGCATGTTATGAACGTTTGTCTATTTCAGTTAGTCATGTATATTTGTATAGGTAATTCTCATTAATCTCAGTAATGCAGTATGTTTTCTAATTCACCTCCTATTTCAATACCATGTCATTTCAAATTGGCCGTGTCATATACTTCACACCTAAAAACAATTATGTGTGAACTGCCCTTTGGTTAGAATAATGTAAAAAAAAAAGAAGAAAATTAGTTTTAATACTGTGTTTCATAGTCTTTAGAATATTAAGTTTAACAGCTTTTCACAGATATTTATATTAGGACATAAATTGACAATCTGTTAGTCTTGGTAGTTAATTAGTACTCTAACTTATAAGAATTGAAAAAATTATATATTGATCTCTGGAATCATGGTTGCATGACATAAATACAAGTGATCTTGTAATTTCAACTACAATACATTTTAGAAGTTTCTCAATTTTTAGAATACAGTAGCAGTCCTGAGTAAAATGAACTATTTAAAATATTTTGTTATATATGTCTGTACCTGAAAAAGAAACTAAAATATTCCATTTTCAATAGCTACAAACAAAATTAAAAACCTAGGAATTAAACAAAGAAGTAAAAAATCTCTACAATAAAAACTATAAAAAACTGATTAAAGAAACTGAAGAGGGTACATAAAAAATGAAAAGATACTTTATGGTCATGGATTGGAAGAATCAGTATTGGTAACATATTCATACTATCCAAGCATTCTACAGATTCAGTGTAATCCCTATGAAAATTTCAATGCCATTCTTCACAGAATAAAAAATATGGTAAAATTTACATGAAATTGTAAAAGACCCAGAGTAGCCAAAGATATCCTAAGTAAAAATAACAAGACTGGAGAAATCACATTACTAGAATTCAAATTATACTATAGAGATATAGTAATCAAAACAGTATGATACTGGCATAAAAGCAGACATATAGACCTAAGGAACAGAGTGGAGATCCAGAAACAAATTCATGAACCTACAATGGACTCATTTTCAACAAAGGTGCAAAGAGCACACCTTAGAGAAAAAACAGTCTCTTTAATAAATGGTTCTGGGAAAACTGGCTATTCATATGCAGATGAATAAAACTAGACTGCTCTCTCATCCTGTAAACAAAAATCAAATCAAAAGAATTAAAACTTTAAGAGTTCAAGTTATAAAACTGCTACAAATAAACATTGAGAAAACTCTTTAGAAAATTGGTCTGGGAAAAATTATTGAGCTATATCCCATAAGTACAGGCAACCAAAGCAAAAATGGGCAAATGGAATCACATCAAGTCAAAAAGATTTTGCACAGCTAAACAATCAGCAATGTAAAGAGAAAATTCATGGAATGAAAGAAAATATTTGCAAACTACCTATCTGAAAATGGATTAATAACTAGAATATATTAGGAGCTCAAACAACTCTGTAGGAACAAATCTAAAAATGCGGTTGAAAAATGGACAAAATATTTGAATAGACATTTCTCAAAAGAAGACATACAAATGGTAAACAGGCATATGAAAATGTGATCAACATCACTGATCCCTGGAGAAATGCAAATTTTAACTACAATGAGATTCATCGCACCCCAGTTAAAGTGGCTTTTATTTAAAAGTTTGGCAATATCAAATGCTGGCAAGGATGTGGAGAAAAGGAAACTCTCATACGCAGTTGTTGGGAATGTAAATTGGTACAAGCACTACAGAGAACAGATTGGAGGTTCATCAAAAAACTGAAAATAGAGCTACCATATGATCCGGCAATCTCACTGCTGGGTATGTATCCCAAAGAAAGGAAATTAGTATATCAAAGAGATATTTGCTCTCCCATGTTAGTTCCAGCACTGTTCACAATAGCCAAGATTTGGAAGCAACCTAAATGTCCATCAATGCATGAATGGATGATAAAAAATGTGGTAATTATACACAATAAAGTATGATTCAGTCAGAAAATAAGGAAAGTCTGTCATTTGTAAAAACATGGATGGAACTGGAGGTCATTATGTTAAGTGAAATGAACCAGACACAGAAAGACAAATATTGCATGTTCTCACTTAGTTGTAGGATCTCAGAATTAAAACAATTGAACTCGTGGAGACAGAGAATAAAAGAATGGTTACCAGAGGTAGTGACAGGGAGAGGGGATGTGGAAATGGCTACAGGGTACAAAAAAAAAATGTCAGAAAGAATGAATAACACCTAATATTTGATAGCAAAGAGGGGGACTATAGTCAATAACAATTTATACATTTTAAAATAACTGAAAAGCATAATGGATTGTTTGTAACACAAAAGATAAATGCTTGAGGGGTTGGATAAACAATTTTTCACGATGTGATTATCATGTTCATTACACAATTAGATGTTAGAGTAAAATTATCCATTGATTGAAGACAACTTTCTTCATTAGATGCTAAAGAACTTTGGTCTTATTTCTCCTTTAAAGTAAAAATGGTGTTTCTTGTTTAAAACGAATTATTTCTGTGGTTGCATAGAGATGGACTGGCATCAGCTTTCTTTTTCAAGATGATAGTTGTATCTATTATTAATGGTGCAAATATCTTGCACATAGGTCTTAGCTCTGTGAACCAATTCTTTCTCAAAAGACTTTTAATTTTTAAATGAAACCCTCAAATTATACTTTTGAAATACAACTGTCTACAAACAAATTATGATGTTAAAAAGGTGCAAAAGGCTTGATGATAAAATATAATGGAATTTATTTTTAACAAATACTTCTGCACACTCTTTAAGGTTTACTTCTGTCATAAACTCACAGCCATGCACATATCTCTGGAAAACTTAACATTGTCCTAAGTCTTTCTGCCTAGGAACTGATGATGACATGAATCTACTCCCATGTGAATAATTAAGATTACCTAGGCCAGGCACCGTGGCTCATGCCTGTAATCCCAGCACTTTGGGAGGCTGAGGCGAGTGGATCACGAGGTCGGGAGATGGAGACCATCCTGGCTAACACGGTGAAACCCCGTCTCTACTAAAAATACAAACAATTAGCCGGGCATGGTGGTGGGTGCCTGTGGTCCCAGCTGCTGGGGAGGCTGAGGCAGGAGAATGGCGTGAACCCAGGAGGCGGAGCTTGCAGTGAGCTGAGATAGCGCCACTGCACTCCAGCCTGGGCGACAGAGCGAGACTCCATCTCAAAAAAAAAAAAAAAAAAATTACCTAATTTCCACTTCTTGCAATTTCAGCAGATGGAATTTGAATGACATGGTTTATTCATATGGCCTTCCCCTTTGAAGACAACTTTTTCCAAATCTGTAAATCTACAAATGGAATTTATGTGAAAACACTCCACCTCAGAAGTTGATATGTCTTGACTGACGTTAAGCTATTGTAGAAAATAGATATTTATGACAACTGTTCTCTGCTAAGATATAATATTGCATTTTACTAAAATCTACGTCTTTAAAGTTTGTGGCATGTGGGACAACATCATTAATTAAACAGCAGTTTTCCCTTGGGCAATTTGAAATGTAAAATTTGGTTCAGTCAAATGGTTTCACAAAATGGAGAATACGTAGATTTTTATATAGAAAAATTGGGGAAGGACATTTTAGGTAGAGACAATATATATTTGAGGACTGGTGGGTTGTTTGGCGTGTCTCAAGCATGAGATGTAAGTTGGTTAGTGGTAGGAAATATGCTAATAAAGAAAGTTGAAATTTTAATTAATAAGCAATGAGAAAATACAAATTTTAGAGTGTGATATGATCAGATTTATGTCTCAAGAATTCAGCAAACGACTATTCTAAGTCAGATAAAGCATCTCTGAAGCACCAGACTGCTAACTTCATTTGTGAAATTGAGATCTCTGGACAGTGACTGATGTGCTGGTGAGAAGTATAATTTAATTTAAGAGTCTAGAGTTAGGTGAAACAGGGATGATAAGAAACTTTGCTATAACAGAGGTAGAAGTTTTACTTCCATTTATGTCAGCAAATACCTGAAGCACCAGAGTTCTTCAATGAAGACATTTTCTAACATAGGAAATACTAAAAATAAATATGAAAATTTCTTCTCCATAATTCTAAAATAACCTTAAACTGGCTTCTCCAGCATATCTAATTTTAAATAATACTGACACTTAAGAAGACTACTAGAATAAGAGAGCAACAACACTAAAAATGTCAACCTACTTTATGTATTTCTTTAGAATCATCTATTGAAGAGTAGAGATTTTTTACTTTAAAATCATGATAGTTTTAGTAGAAATGGTATTGAACTATTTCTTCTGGTAGTAATTAAACACAAGTATGACTGCTTTTGTAAAAGTATACCCAGCTTATGATTTAAAAAAAGAAGCAGGACAAAGAAAACAAGCCAACAGTTTAATGCCTGCATTGGACCAGCTGTCCTTGTGTGTGTGTGTGTGTGTGTGTGTGTGTGTGTGTGTGAGAAGCCTACTAGTTAAAAATGTGAGTTTTGATTATTACTTTTACATTAGCAAAGGATTAGAAAAAGAATGATAAAAAGAAGGTTGAAGAGGAGAAGGAGGAGAAGGAAAGAGGAAATAAGAAGGGGAGGATTTGATAGAGATTGTACGCAACCCAGAAGAGCTAAACTATATATCTGACTACTTATAGAAAAGATTGCAGGACAATGACCTAGAGGATACTTGTTTACAACTTTCCGTGAGAGGAAGACATGCATAAATGTTAACAAAAACTTTATAGGGTTATTTAAAAAGAAGTATATAACAAATATTAAGATCATATACTCCAGTTTTAGGGATTTTACTTTAGTATGCTTCAAGATAAAGTGAAAACTTCTCAGCATATGAATTTGCAACATAAAAACTTCAAAACACTGACAAAGCATTTATTTGTAAGGAAAAATATACTACATTTTATAGAATAAAACCTTTATTAAATTGTTTAATTCTAGTACTAAAAAAATAGATTATCTGCTCTTAAAGAGTTGTTAATATCTCAGCCATCACTAGAATATGATATATTTAAAAGGTAGAAAACAGAACAACAGGAGCTGTTTTTCACTAAATAATTCCTACTAAGGGAGAATAAATATGTATTTTGGGTAAATTCTCCTTAGAAGCTCTGAAGCATGCAACTACCAAATACTAAAAGAAATAAGAAAGAATTCAACTTTTATTTACATGTTGATTTGCTGTCTTACATTTTTACTTTATTTATTAGTTCTAAATCTTGTTTGTGGTGTCTCTAAAATTTTTCTACATACAAGGTTGTCATTTACAAACAGATACTATTTTACTTATTTTCTGATTGGAATAACCTTTACTTATTTTACTTATTTTACTTGCCTAATTGCTTTGGCTAGAACTTTTAGTAGTATGTTGAACACAACTGGTTAGTGTAGACATCCTTGCATTAATGCTGATCTCAGACAATGTGATGGCTAATACTGAGAGTCAACTTGATTGGGTTGAGCTATACAAAGTATTAATCCTGGGCATGTCTGTGTGGGCATTGCCAAAAGAGATTAACATTTGAGTCAGTGGGTTGGGAAGGCAGATCCACCTTTAATCTGGTGGGCACAGTCTAATCAGCTTCCAGTGAATATAAAGCACAAAAGACCAAGAATAACCAAATCTATCTTGAACAAAAAGAACAAAATGGAAGAATCCTATTACATTACCTGACTTCAGATTATACTACAAGGATATATTTACCAAAACATCATGGTACTGGAATAAAAATACACACATAGACAAATGAAACACAATACTGAACCCCAAAATAAATCCATACATTTACAATAAACTAGTTTTTGACAAAAGTACCAAAAACATACAATGTGAAAACAACAATCTCTTCAATGAAAGGTGTTGGGAAAACTGGATATCCATATGCAGAGGAATAAACTGAGACTTCTGTCTCCCACCATGTAAAATCAAATTAAAATGGATTAAACACTTAAATTTAAAACTTCAAACTCTGAAGCTACTACAAGAACACTTTGGGGAAACTCTTAATACATTAGTCTGGGTGAGAATTTATTGAGCGATATCCCACAAGCACAGATAGCAAAGCAGAAATGGACAAATGGGATCACATCAAGTTAAATAGCTACTGCAGAGCAAAATAAACAATCAACAAAGTGAAAAGATAACCCACAGAATGGGAGAAAATATTTGGAAACTATCTGGCAAGGGATTAATAGGCAGAATATATAAGAAAGTCAACAACTATACAGAAAAAAATCGAAAGATCTGATTTTTAAATGGTCAAAAATCTGAATAGACATTTCTCCAAAGAAGACATACAAATAGCAAATAGGCATATGAAAAAGTGCTCAACCTCAGTGATCTTCAGAGAAATGTACATCAAAACTACAATGGGATATATCACCCTGGTTAAAATGATGCTTATCCAAAAGACAGGCAATAACAAATGCTCCTGAGGATGTGGAGAAAAGGGAACCATCATATTCGCTTATTGAGATTGTAAATTAGTACAACCACTAGAAGACAATTAGGAAGTTCTTCAAAATACTAAAAATAGAGATACCATATGTTTCAGCAATCCCACTGCTAGGTATATTCTGAAAGGCAGGAAATCAGTTTATAGAAGAGATATCTGCATGCCCATGTTTTCTGCAGCACTGTTCACAATAGCTAATATTTGGAAGCTACCTAAGTGTCCATCAGCAGGTGAATGGATAATGGAAATATGGTACATATAGACAATGAAGTACTATTCAACCATAAAATGATATTTTCTAATTTGCAACAATATGGATGAAATTGAAAGTCATTATGTTAAGTAAAATAAGCCAGACACAGAAAGACAAAGGTTGCATGTTCTGAACTATTTTTGGGAACTAAATATTGAAGCAACTGAACTTATGGAGATTGAGAATAGAATAATGGTGACCAAAGGCTGGAAAGGGTAGCTGAGGGGGAAAGAGAGAATAATGAATGGGTACAAAAATCTAGTCATAATAAATAAAATCTAGTGTTTGATAGCAGAACAGGGTGACTACAGTCAATATTAATTTATTTTATAATTTAAAAATAACTAAAATAATGTAATTGGATTGTTTGTACAACACAAAATAAGATAAATCCTTGAGATGATGAATACCACATTTATCCCAATGTGATGATTACCCATTGTATGCCTGTATGAAAATATCTTACATATCCTATAAGTGTACTTACAAAAATTAAAACTAAAAACCTACTATGCACCCATAAAAATTAACAATAAAAACAAATTTGTAAAATAAAACAATTCCATTTAAGGTAACACGAAAAAATAATAAAATATATAGGCATAAACTTAACCAAGAGATGAAAGACTTGTACCCTTAAAACCACAAGGCATTGATAATAAATTAATGAAGACACGAAGGAATAGAAAGACATATTTATATATTGAAAGACTTCGTATTGTTAAAATGTCTATGCTATTCAAAGCAATGTGCAGATTCAATGGCATCCCTGTCAAAATTCCAAACCATTTTTACAGAATTAGAGAACAAATAGTCTTAAGATTCACATGGAATCATAAAAGACCCAAAATAGAAAAAGAAAAGTATTGAAAAAACAAGCTGGAGGCATCGCATTTTCTGATTTTACAATATATGACAAAGCAACAGTAACTAAAACAGTATGGTACTGGCATAAAAATAAACACATACACCAGGGGAACACAATAAAAAATCCAGTGTGAAGAAACATGCATATTGAGTCAATTGATTTTTGACAAGCATGCCAAGGATACAGAATGAAAAAACTAGAAACTTTACCAAATGGTGTTGGAACAATTGGATAGGCACAAGTAAAAAAAGAAAGAAAAAGTAATCAGACATTTATCTCACACTACACACAAAAATCAATTCAAAATGGATTAAAGACTTTTAAAAACATGATAATATATAACTCCTTGAAGGAAACAAAGGGAAAATCTTCATTGATGCTGGTCTCGGCAATTATTTATTGGATATGACACCAAAAGCACAAATGAAAAGAAGTAAAAATAGGTAAATAAGACTATATCAAACTACAATGCTTCTGCACAGCAATGGAAACATTCAAAAGAGTGAAAAACTACCTACAGAACAGGAAAAATCTTTTTCAAGCCATAAATCTGATAAGAGCTTAATATCCAATTTATATAACTAATTCTTACAAGTCAATAGCCAAGAAGAAAAAAAAATTGGGAAAATGAATTAGTAAGTGTTCACCCAAGAAGACATACAAATGGCATACAGGTATACAAAAAGATTTTCAACATCTCTAGTCATCAGAAAATGCAAATCAAAATCAAAATGAGTTATCAGTTCATATGTGTTAGGGGACTGTTATACAAAACTCAAAAGATAGCAAATGTTGGTAAGGATGGGGAAAAATTAAAACCATTGTAAAGTGTAGATTGAAATGAATTTTGGTGCTGCTGCTGGGGCAAGTGGTATTCAGGTTTCTTAATAACTAAAAATGGAACTACTATATTGTCCAGAAATGCTACTTCTGCACAGCAATGGAAACAATCCATTGAAATATACATTTCAAAATAATCAAAATAAGTATGCTGAAGACATATCTGCACTCCCATGATTTATTGCGTCATTATTCACAATAGCCAAGAGGTAGAAACAACCTAAAAGTCTACTGATGGATAAATGGATTGAGAAAATGTAACATATACATACAATGGAATATTATGAAGCCTTTATAAATAAAAAAATCTTTCTATACGTGACAACATGGATAAATCTGGAGGATATTGTATTAAGTAAGATAAGCCAGTCACAGAATGATAAATTGTGCATAATTCCATTTTTATTAGGTACTGACATTGTTTTATTAGGCATATAAACTAGTCAAACTCATAGAAACAGAAAGTAAGGTGGTGGTGTCACGTGCTGTGGGGAGGAAAAATGGGGAGTTGTTGTTCAACATGTATAGATTTTCAGTTATATAAGATGAATAATTCTTGTGTTTATATTTAACAGTACTGTGTGTGCACTTAACATTTGGTCAAGAGGGGAGACTCAAGTGTTTTTACCACCATAAAACAATAAAATAAAAGCAATGAAACAGCACTCAACCACAGTGCCCCTCTACACACACTCACGAGTACCCTAAGAATAATAAATGATTGACACCATTAATATTTTAAAGTATACTAAATGTGGCATAGTTTACAAGAAAGAGAATCATCTTTGGAATCATACACGCTCTGGTCCAGATCTTGGCTCCACTACTTGTTAGCTATATGATATTAGGCTACTAAGTTTAAACTCTCTGAGACTCAGTCTCTTCTGTATAGTGAATTCTATAACTGTTGAATGGCTTCATTGAAATTCATGCATATGAAATTATGGTATAGTATAAGAAATACTGGCAAACCGAATCCAGCAACATATCAAAATTTTATCCACCATAATTAAGTCATTTTCATCCTTGGGTGGGATGAAGGCTGGTTCAACATACACAAATCAATAAATGTCATTTGTCACATTAACAGAACTAAAGACAAAAAAACACATTATTATTTCACTCTACCCAGAAAAGGCCTTCAATAAAATTCAACATCCCTTCATGCTAAAAAATCTCAATAAACTAGGTATTGATGGAACACACCTCAAAATAATAAGAGCCATTTATGACAAACCCACGGTCAATATCATATGGACTAGGCAAAAACTGGAAGCATTCCCCTTGAAAACTGGCACAGGACAAGTTTGCCCTCTCTCATCACTCCTATTCAACATTGTATTGGAAGATCTGGCCAGGGCAATCAGGCAAGAGAAAGAAATTGAAGGGTATTAAAATATGAAGAAAGTCAAACTGTTTGCAGATGACATGATCCTCTATCTAGAAAACCCCATGGTCTCAGCCCGAAAGCTTCTTAAGCTGATAAGCAACTTCAAAAAAGTCTCAGGATACGAAATCAATGTGCTGAAATCACAAACATTCCTATTCACCACCAATAGACAAGCAGAGAGCCAAACAGTGAATGAAATTGTATTCACAATTGCTATAAAAAGAATAAAATACCTAGAAATACAGCCAACAAGGGAAGTGAAGGAACTCCTCAAGGAGAGCTAAAAACCTCTGCTCAAGGAAACCAGAGAGGACACAAATAAATGGAAAAATATTCCATACTCATGAATAGAAAGAATCAATATCGTGAAAATGGTCATACTGCTAAGTTATTTATAGATTCAATGCTATTTGCATTAAATTACCATTGACATTCTTTACAGAATTAGAAAATAAACTACTTTAAAATTTATATGGAACCAAAAATGAGTCCATATTGTCAAGATAATCTTAAGCAAGAAGAAAAAGCTGGAGGCATCATGCTACCTGACTTCAAACTATGCTACAAGGCTACACTAACCAAAATATCATGGTACTGGTACAAAAACAGACACATAGACCAATGGAACACAATAGAGGACTCAGAAATAAGACTGCACAGCTACAACTATCTGATTTTCAACAAACCTGACGAAAACAAGAAATGGGGATAAATTCCCTACTTAATAAATGGTACTGGGAGAACTGGCTAGCCATATGCAGAAAGTTGAAAATGGACCACTTCCTTACATTTTATACAAAAATTAACCCAAGATGGATTAAAGACTGAAATGTAAAACCCAAAATTATATAAACCTTAGAAGAAAACCTAGGCAATATCATTCAGGATATAGGCATGGGGAAAAGTTTCATGATGAAAATGTCAAAAGCAATTGCAACAAAATCAAAAATTGACAAATGAGATCTAATTAAACGAAAGAGCTCCCGTATAGCAAAAAAAACTATCACCAGAGTGAAGAGAAAACCTACAGATCGGGAAAAAAAAACCCTACAGAATGGGAAAAAAAATTTTTGTAATCTATTCATCTGGCAAAGGTCTAATATCCAGAGTCTCCAAGGAACTTAAATTTCCAAGAAACAACACCATTAAAAAGTGGGAAAGGGACACGAACAAACACTTCTCAAAAGAAGGCATTTAGGCCGGGCGCGGTTGCTCATCCCTGCAATCCCAGCACTTTGGGAGGTCGAGGCAGGCGGATCACGGTAGGAGATCAAGACCATCCTGGCTAACATGGTGAAACCCTGTCTCTACTAAAAATACCAAAAAATTAGCCGGGCGTGGTGGCAGATGCCTGTAGTCCAGCTACTCGGGAGGCTGGGGCAGGAGAGTGGCGTGAACCTGGGAGGCGGAGCTTGCAGTGAGCTGAGATAGGGCCACTGCACTCCAGCCTGGGCGACAGAGTGAGACTCCATCACAAAAAAAAAAAAAAAAAGACATTTATGCAGCCAACAAACATATGGAAAAAAGCTCAACACCACCGATCATTAGAGAAATGCAAATCAAAACCACAATAAGTTACTGTCTCATGCCAGTCAGAATGGCAATTTTTATAAAGTCAAGAAACAACAGATGCTGGCAAGCCTTTGGAGAAAGAGGGTTGCTCTCACTCTGTTGGTGGGAATGTAAATTAGTTCAATCATTCTGGAAGATAGTGTGGCAATCCCTCAAAGACCTAGAACCAGAAATACCATTTGACCCAGCAATCTCATTACTGAGTATATATCCAAAGAAATATAAATCACTCTGTTATTAAGAAATATGCATTCATATGTTCATTGCAACACTATTCACAATAGCAAAGACATGGAATCAACCCAAATGCCCATCAATGAGAGCTTGGATAAAGAAAATGTAGTACATATACATCATGGAATACTATGCAGCCATAAAAAGGAATGAGATCATGTCCTTTGAAGAGACATGGATGGAGCTGGAAGCCATTATCCTCAGAAAACTAATGCAGGAACAGAAAACCAAACACTGCATGTTCTCACTTATAAGTGGGATCTGAACAATGAGAACACATGGTCACAGAAAGTAGAACAACACACACTGGGGCCTGTTTTCAGGGGGAGGCGTGGGAAGGGAGAGCATCAGGAAAAACAACTAATGCATTCTAGGCTTAATACCTAGGAGATGGGACGACAGGTGCAACAAACCACTATGGCACACATTTACCTATGTAACAAACCTGCACATCTTGCACGTGTATCCCAGAACTTAAAATAAAATGCAATTAAAATTAAAATTAAAATTAAGAATTTTCAAAAAAGTAGAAAGACAAATATTTCTGATAGTTATTTTAGGACTTCACTGCATGTTTTTTAATAAATACAATTATTTGCATATAATAGATTGTTATGTTCATAAATATTATCCCATGTCATTTTTTTCTGTATATAATGCTGCTGTTTTTAAATCTGTTTTTATTATTCATGAAACAAACTAAGAAGATGAAATTTTTTCAGGGAGAATTTAAGGAACAAGAAAAAATTTTCTAATATCAAATTGAATTTTAAGCTTAGGGTTCTATATTAACACTGCAATACAATGATCTTCTTCACAGTATAATGACTGAGGTACAGTGCACCTAGGAGTTACTAAGATAAAAGGATCAATGTACTGTTAACAAAAATATTATATTATCTCAGAGTGGACACCCTATGATCTCTATTGCATGGAATCTCACTAATATTTGATAACCCTACAAGTTCAAAAGTTAGGAAGAGCCATAGTCCCTGGTATAGGGTCAAGAGTAGTTGGTTTTCATTCTGAAGGGTGGAATGTTGAGTTACATATTTCATAATATATAGTAACCATTTTAAGATAGAATCGATCAACCATGGTATCTTCCCTCCATAAGAAAAAATTACAACACTTTGACTTCCATGTGGATTTATCCGTATTTTATCTATATTTCTTATCCATCAAAAGTTAAAATACAAATTCTGTCAAGTTTCAAAGGGACTTTTAACAAACTTAGCCACAGTTTTTTTTTTTTTTTTTGAAAGTTCAGTACCTTTGACATGCGGTGGTTTTTTTGTTTGTTTGTTTTCTATAATACTATGGTTTTATATGCATGACTTTCAATTAGGCCGTTTTAGAAATGTCACAGTAATGAATCTAGAGAAGGTTGAAAGCTAAACCAGTGATGTAGGATTAAGATGAACACTAAATTTACAAGTACTTTGTGTATCATCACTAAAAAGCCCAACACTTCTGAAGTATAGCCTTCTTTTAGAATCAACTTCTACTATAGTGTACTGACAATTTGCCATGTCCCAATGAAATTCTTAACAAGTACCTAAATCCAGGGTCTCTTATTGTATCTTTCATTTTTATAACCTGTGCCTCTCATTCAGCAATTTACAATGTAGATAATACATACATAACTGCATCTGTCATGCAACACCATTCTTTAGAATGCAATATAAGGTTCACATCTCCCTGAAAGCTTTTAATGATTAACACCTTTCTTTTTCCTAGAAATTACCAAGAAAGAGCCTTTTTATTAATACCTTCATAATAGGTATTAATCATCTTAAGACAGGATCAATCAGCTGTGGTATCTTCCTTCCACAAAAAAAATTGCAAAACTTTGACTTCCACGTGTATTCCATGTGCCATATCACACTCATGCCTTTATAAAATACATGTGTATAATTTCTACTCTGTACTCCCTTTGCCTGTTGATAGTACTTTTAATTACTTTATCTTTGTCTGATGTAGATTGACTATTTAATGGTCTTTTCTATAAGCATTATACGAAACTTGATGGCAGGCATTAAGTCCTAAAACCATGGGAGATCTCTTTATTTTAGGCAATATCTGATTATTTTCAAACATTTAGTCTCGTAATATGTATAAATTTAACTGACATTACCATTGCTCACTATAAATCAAAGCAATATTTCAGTGAGCCAGCTGACATTTTTCATAGATCTATTAATTTCTGTCTTTGATGGTTCACAAAGAACAGAATTTTTTGTTGTAGGATATTTAAAAATGTACATTTCAAAGGTATATACTTCTCTGACTATGTTTAGGAAAACTTCATGACTTTTTACATCATTCTTAGTTCATCAAGTAATGAACACACTTGCACTAACCCAGTATTTGTATTTCCTAACATTAACAAGCAACTTTCAACTTTTATGTATTTAGACATATATTTCTTTTTGTGTTTGGAACTCCAACACACAGTTATACACATACAGGGATCATTGTGGACACTGGTGAAATATGTTTCCACAGTTCACAAAAGCCAACGCGTGATGAGTAGCACCAGAATGAATTGGTTAAAAAATATAAAGCATCTTCCTCTTGTACAAAGTCATATAGAACTGCAACAAGGTGTGCTCTTCTAGTTACCGTCCTTCTGCATCTGAAGCGATGTAATGAAACAGGAACAGGACAGCTATAGTAATCAAGGGGATAATACAGTTACAAGATAAGAAC
The DNA here is from genome assembly GCF_000951045.1 of Mandrillus leucophaeus. Taxonomy (NCBI): domain Eukaryota; kingdom Metazoa; phylum Chordata; class Mammalia; order Primates; family Cercopithecidae; genus Mandrillus; species Mandrillus leucophaeus. The sequence goes on along the minus strand of NW_012103266.1, from coordinate 5,365,382 downwards.
AAACATGGTACTGGTACTGTTTTTCATGAAAAGGTTCCATCCACATTTATTAAAAATAATTAAATTGCATAAAATTGGAGTTAATAAGGTGAACAAGCCAAGAAAAGGCAAAAATAATCCATGGTGATAGAAATCAAAACAGTGAGTGCTTTTGTGGAGGAGGGAATTAACTGAAAAATAAGCACAAGGAAATTTAGCCACTAAATAAATGTTTTAGTGGAGTGTTAGTAGCACAGGTGTATATATTTGTTTAGACTCATTGACCATAAACTCTGTGCATTTTCCTGTTTGCAATTTTTGCCTCACTGAAAAAGAAAGAAAAAATTGAATAGTCTGAAACACACTTATTCACCAAATATAAATGTTCCAGGACATTGAATCATTCCCCTGAGACTTTATTAAACAATAATTTTCAGAACAAATAAAGAAAGCTTTGCTACATATGGGATAGAATAAATATATAAGGCATGTTTCAGGCTTTATTCTACAGTTTGGAAATGGAAACATTTTCTATTAGGTAGGTGCAAATAAAATTGTGTTTTTTCCCTTTAAAAGTAATGGCAAAAACCGCAATTACTTTTGCACCAACCTAATACTTTGAAAGGTCTGGATTTATTTTAAAATGAAGGGGAGAAAATACTGATATTGAAAGTAATTTATTTTCTGTTAGGTTCAAGTAGCATTTTAGTCTATCCTTCAAAGTTTCTGATCTGTAACCTCTCCTCCACAAACTAGTTTCCACATAAAAGGTTATTATCCTGTGCCTTTCCCGACAAACACAAGAACTTCTGATATCGCTTACAAATAAATGCAGAGCAGGTGATTTTAGAAAGATAGAGTTTGGCCATTTTGTAATTTTTGCACGAAAAACCTCTGCTAAAATATTATGGATTTAAAAACCGTACAGAAAGGAACAATCATAATGAATAAAGCTATAAAGAATAATCCTGATAAGTAAGACCTAAAGGTTTGGAGTATCCTTAACTGTAACATAAAATATGGGGCTAGGAAACAATTCGTTAAAGCATGAAGTATTACAACAGAATTTTTCTGAATCTGCCCTAAATTAGAACAAACCCCTGAATATGAGGACTGTGACACTATTTTTAAAATGTTACTAACACTAAAGAACAAGTATCTCCTCTGTTAACATTTAAAACTAGAGACAACAATTCTATGTCTAGGATGTTCATAAACAACATTTTTGAAGATATACAATGAGATGATTTCTAGTGGGATCTTATTAGCTTCATGATTCAATGATTCTAACAAATAAAATAATCACTAAGTGCAAAAAACTTAACAAGTAAAGGCATTTCTTACTAGAAAATTATAATATTTAAATACTAAAATTATTTTGAGGTATAGTAAATTATTTTAAGTCCCCTATCACCCTACAGAAATTTATTGACAAGCTAATCCTATTTCATTTTAGTCTAAAAGATTAAGACGATTTTACATTATTTTTTATCATTCACAATTCACCTTACTATAAGCAATAATATATCCTCATTAATTTTTAAAAATATATATATTTTAAGAATTTGAATTCATAGTTGAATTGAGTATCTTCATGTTTGCTTTGATCAAATGATTCTAAAGCACATTTAGTATTAGATCACTTGAGCTAATTACATGTCAAGAAATTTAAATTTTGAGAGACAATCAAAACCCAGACAGAGAAATAAAAGTAAATTTACACTTCAGAGAAAAATAAGTAAATTGACTCTTAAATATACAAAAATACATTCAAATTCATTTATACTAAGAAAAATGCAAACTGAAACAACACTGAAATACTACTTCTTACATAGGAGATTGATGATAATTTAAAACTGTGAAAACAAATTCTGTTGGTGAATCTGTAGGGAGGCAAGTGATTTTGATTAGTTGGTGAGAAAGAAAAGAAGTACACCATTTCAGGAGAAACATTTGACAATACCTGAGGAAACTACAATGTTTAGCCCTTTTACTAAGAAATTTTAGTTTTAGGAATTTACCTTGAAATACATAAATCAGACAATATGAAAATGCACATACACAATGATACTCATTGAAATGTTGTTTGTAATTTAAAAAAATATGAGCGAAAAATTCCTACATGGGAGAATAGTTGAGTTAACTTTAGTACATCCTCAAAATGCATTATTATGCAATTGTAAAATAAGAATGAGAAATATCTTTATGAGTGTACACTGGAAAGTTCCCAGTATATAAGTGAAAAAGGCAACATGAAGAACGTATCTAGAAAGAAAGTATACTTCATAAGGAGGCAGTATAAGAAATTACTCACATAGTAGTTACGTTGTGCAAAAATATAATGCAGATGGACAAGCCAGAAATTAAAGAGATAAGTTACCTAACATGGGCTAGGTGGGAACAGGGTGGAAATATTGGGGATTGTGAAAAAGATTGAAAGAATAAAGGTGGGGTAATAATATGTCACTGAGTATTATTTTTATGTAGTTTGACTTTCAGAGCAACAGTAATATTACAAAAACACAAAAATTAAATAAATAATTAAAATCAATCAGCATGGAGGAAACCCAAAATGAAATAAAAACAGCAAAAGTGGTAATAAACTGTATTGTGAGCAATATGAGCACACTGAAGATAGAAGAAAAATAGTTAACCTAGGTAACATTGGAAAACAAAATTCGATTATATAAAATAAGAATACTGACAAAAAGTACTATGCAAAAATGTGTTATCTGGTTTTTAAGTGTGTTTCCTTATTTTCATTATTTTATTTTTAACAGCTTTAATGAGACATAGTTCAAATATCAAATATCAAAATGTAGACATCAAGGGATACAATTCAAAAATATTACTAAGCAAATTTGTTTACTCACAGCATTGTACAATCATTATCACAATATAATTTCAAAGCATTTTCATTACCACCAAACTAAATATTATTCCCATTAACAGTCACCTCTACCTACCCTCTCATCCAGCCCTAGGCAAGCACTATTCTACTTATTACCTCTACTGATTAGCCTGTTCTGTACATTTCTTATAAACTGAATAATACAATTTATGACTTCCATTACTTAGTCCAATGTTTTCAGTGTTCAGCCATGTTTTAGCACGAATCAAACGTCATTTCTTTTTATAGTCTTCATAATTTTTTAGGACCATTGTGAATGTGTGTGCACATGCAAACACACACACACACACATTGTCAACTATCAGCCGACGAACATTTGAATTGCTTCTACTTTTTGACTAGAAAAAAATACTACTGCCATGAATATGTGTGTGAAAATTTTTGGGTAGACATGTATGTTAATTTATATTGGATATATATTTAAGAGTAAAATTGCTGGGTCATACGATAACTATAGGTTTAACCTTTTGAGTAACTGTCAGATATTTTCCAAGGCAGCTACAACAGTTTACATTTCCACCAGCAATGTATGGTAGTTCCAGTTTTTTTCACATCTT
>NW_012103266.1:5361198-5361885 GCF_000951045.1 Mandrillus leucophaeus | reverse complement strand
TTGTGCAAAAATATAATGCAGATGGACAAGCCAGAAATTAAAGAGATAAGTTACCTAACATGGGCTAGGTGGGAACAGGGTGGAAATATTGGGGACTGTCTCTTATACACATCTAGATGTGTATAAGAGACAGGAGTTTTTGTTGTTGTTGCTGTTGGAAACAAAAATGCATTTTTAAATTAGAATAATTGTTTTAGATAATTCTAGATTCAATGCTATCTTAAGAAAAATGTATAGAGAAATCTCATGTACTGGTCATCTATTTCCCTGCAATGGTATAATTTTGCAAAACTATAGTACAATATCACAACCAGGATATTTATTTTAAGGTAGGCAAAATACAGAATATATTCACTACTACACAGGTTACTGTATTGACATTTTATAGCCACATTTTTTTCCCTCTGGACCCTGCCCCTTAAACTCTGAAAACCATTAATCTTCTCCATTGCTATACTATCATTATTTCAATAGTATTATAAAAATAGAATTAGGCCGGGCACGGTGGCTCATGTCTGTAATCCAGCACTTCGGAAGGCCGAGGCAGGCGGATCACGAGGTCAAGAGATCGAGACCATCCTGACCAACATGGTGAAACCTCGTCTCTACTTAAAATACAAAAATTAGCTGGCTGTGGTGGCGTGCGCATAGTCCCAGCTACTCGGGAGGCTGGGGCAGGAGAGTGGC
>NW_012103266.1:5356734-5359915 GCF_000951045.1 Mandrillus leucophaeus | reverse complement strand
ATATAGTATATATTATATAATGGTATTATATAAAAATATATAATGTAGTAATATAACATACTATATATTATATATTTGCTGTATAATATGTAATATTCATTATAATTTATCTATATATTTATATATACTGTGTCTATATATTCGATATAGATATTATATATATTATTATATATACAGTATATGTATAAATAATATCTCTCCCTCCACCTCTTTCTACATATATATATACACAAATATATTTAAAAATCTGGAAATTATATATATGTATATATAGAGAGAGGGAGGGAGGGAAGGATATTCTCATAAATTGGATTAGATTATGCAAATGTAGTGTCTGGCAAGTTGAAAATCTGCAGGGTATGCCGGCAGGGTGGAGACCCAGGAAGAGCTGATGTGGTTGCTTAAGTCTGAATGCATTCCAGAGGCAGAATTCCCTCTTCCTAGGGGACCACAGTAATTTTTGTATCAAGATATTCAAATGATTAAATGACAATCACGTTGTGGATGGTAACTGTTTTGCTGGTAGGTTACTGATTTAAATGTTAATATTATCTACAAAACAACTTTATAGCAACATCTAGACTGGTATTTGACCAAATATCTGGATGCTGTGGCCTAGTCAAGGTGACACACAAAGCTGACCATCAAAATCCACCTCTGGTCAACATAATACCCATACATCTCCTTAAATCATACTTAATCTCCAAATAAAGACTACTAAGGTCATTCTTTCACTTAAAATGATATCACTATCCTGTGTACAGTAGAAAATACACTAACTCCTTTCCCAGAAGAGAATGTAAAGTCCTTGGGCTATGTGCAGTCTTCTTGATATTTTGTAATTTAAATAACATAGTGTAAAGTTAATAATATTTAAATACTATAAAGTCAATAATCTAAGAGTATAAGAAAGGGAAGAAAATATTTATTTGACATACATTCATACAAATAAACATATTTATAGCAAAATAAAAAATATTCATGACAGTTAGGTCCTCAGTTCTGTAACTGGTCACATGGTGGTAGCTTATATTTACAACTATTTCCTTCCACTACCTCTGCCACATTTCCTTGAGCCTCAGGAAGCACCTCAGCCGGTCATGGTTTATTAGGTGGTGAGGTGATCCAAAGCTTCATTGCTGAAGGGTCTGGACCATTAGTAGTCCTGCCTCAATTGGGTTCTTGTAGTTTTCCATTGACTTTAATCATAGGGCATGATAATACTAAAAGACACCATAAGAGCTTGCCTATATTCTGGAAATACTTGTCTTTACCTACACTGTGAAGTAGTAGTCAAATTTTCCCTTGGTAATCATAATCCATCACCCCAGCTGGCACAGTAACTTCCTTCTTTGTTTGTTGATTAAGGGGCATAAGGAGCCCAATGTGGCCAGGTGGCAGCCTTAATATCCAGTCTAATGGAATCACTGTGGTGGCTCCTCGTGCAATCATTCTTTCCTTTAAAACTAAGACCTCTAAAACAGCAGAGCATAAGGCCATGGATACAAAAAGTACAAAATTTGCTAGTGGATTACTAGTGATAGTAGTAAGTGGTGTCATTTCCATTGTCACTCCTTGATTCCTGGGCCTATGAATCCTAACAATAGAGACAACACCATACACTGAATGCTGATTCAGAGGTTATACAACCTCCTGGAAAAATTTATCCCAACCCTACAAGGTATTTTTACTTAGCTTGCACCTGTCTCTTATACACATCTAGATGTGTATAAGAGACAGATATTCACTACTACACAGGTTACTGTATTGACATTTTATAGCCACATTTTTTTCCCTCTGGACCCTGCCCCTTAAACTCTGAAAACCATTAATCTTCTCCATTGCTATACTATCATTATTTCAATAGTATTATAAAAATAGAATTAGGCCGGGCACGGTGGCTCATGTCTGTAATCCAGCACTTCGGAAGGCCGAGGCAGGCGGATCACGAGGTCAAGAGATCGAGACCATCCTGACCAACATGGTGAAACCTCGTCTCTACTTAAAATACAAAAATTAGCTGGCTGTGGTGGCGTGCGCATATAGTCCCAGCTACTCGGGAGACTGAGGCAGGAGAATTGCTTGAACCCTGGAGGTGGAGGTTGTAATGAGCTGAGACGGCTCCACTGCACTCCAGCCTGGCGACAGAGCAAGACTCTGTCTCGGAAAAAAAAAAAAAAAAGGAAAAGAAAAAAAAAATAGAATTATACACTTTGTAACCTTTGAGATTGGATCTTTTTAACTCAGTATAATTATCTGGAAATTCAACCAGATTTTTGCATGTATTAATAGATTATTTAATTTTAGAATTGAGTAACATTATATTTATAGCAGTCAGAGTTCTCCAAAGAAACAGAACCAATATTAGTTATATATCTAGATCTATTTATCCATATATACAAAATAGGTTCAAATTCATTTATACTAATGAATCTATCTATCTATCTATCTATCTATCTATCTATCTATCTATCTATCTAATAAATCTCCAGAGAATTATGCTGAATGAAAAACAGCCACAATATACATGTTGTGGGGGTCAAAAGAAAGCTTCCCCTCTGCCCTCTAAAGGTTTACTGAAAATGAACTGACAATAGGCAGACTTATAGGAGAAAAAGGCATAAAAATTTATGTAATGTGAACAAGCATGAGGAGATTGCAGGAGAATAATTATGGAATAACCCTATTAGGTCCAGATGCTCTTGTATGCCCTTCTTCATAGCAGAATAGGAGATGGGGAAAATGTGACCATTTTGTAAGGGGTAATAATGACTTTTAGGTGGAATAATTAAACCCAAAGCTCAGACAATGATTAGTAAATAATTCTCTTTACATATTGTATGAAACCCGAGACAAAGTTCATCTGGGCTCTAGGTGTAGGATTTAAATTTCAGTCTCTGCCTCTGTGATATGACTTATAATATTCTCTGGTTAATAAAGTTTCAGAAGATAATCAAAAGTAATTGTCTTCCTTTTTAGCAGGTCTAGTTTCTAAGTGGATATGGGAACTTCAGAAAAGAGTCTCATCCTGTGCATTGGGAGCGCCAGAGAGACAGAAGTCAGGGAAAAGGTCAGAAAGACCTTGAGGCAACTTCTTTAGTTATCATGTCAAACTACCACTTCTTCTACTTCTTAGGATGTGCTTTTCTGATCCCTAACAATATATAAATTTAAATTTTAT
>NW_012103266.1:5347168-5351582 GCF_000951045.1 Mandrillus leucophaeus | reverse complement strand
ATGCTGATTCAGAGGTTATACAACCTCCTGGAAAAATTTATCCCAACCCTACAAGGTATTTTTACTTAGCTTGCACTGTACCTAGGTCTTCAAAAGGCCATTCCTGATGATTAATTTTAGCCATCGGTTTGACGGGTTAGGAGATACTCAGATAGCGGGTAAAACATGAGTTCTGGGTATGTCTGTAACAGTGTTTCCAGAGCAAATTGCATTTGAATTGGTGGAATGAGTAAGGAAAATCTGCCTTCCCCAAGGTAGGTGGGCATCATTCAATCTGTTGAGGACTCAGGATAGAACAAAAAGACAGAAGGAAGTTCCATTTGCTCTTTCTTCTAGAGCTGGAACACTGATATTCCCTTACCCTCAGAAATCAGAATGTTAGGATATTGAGCCTTTGAAATCTGGAAATTACACTAATTGTCCTGGACTGAGAGTTATACCATCAACTTGGTGTAACTAAGATTGACTCATCAGCTTGGACTCAGATTGAATTACACTGCCAACTTTCCTAGTTCTCCAACTTGCATATTGTGAGACTTCTCAACCTCCATGATCACAAAAACAATTCCCATAATAAACATCCTTGTCATCTATCTATGGCTATCTATCTATCTATCTATCATCTATCAATCAATCATCTATCTATCTATCTATCTATCCATCTATCTATCTATCTAATCTATCTACCTACTTACCTATCTTCTATTGGTCCTGTTTATTTGAAGAACCTTGGCTAATAATTCTACAACTGTTTCAAACAAGCTCCATCAGGATAGTGGGGGACATGTTAACATGGGTGAATTCACTTACCATGAGCTCATTACTACACTTTATTTGCTGTGAAGTAAGTTTTTTGATCAGTAGCAATCCTGTGTGAAATATCATGATGGTAGATAAGGCATTCTGTAAGTCGAGAGACAGTAATTTTGGAAGAAGCATTGTTTACAATGCTGTTTACTTTGCTGTCCAGAAGTTTGATGCCATTCCATTTGTCTATTTTAGCTTTTGTTGCCTATGCTTTTAGGAAGAAATCAATGCCCACCTACTGTCATGGAGCTTTTCTCCTGTTTTCTTTTACTAGTTTTAGAGTTTCAGGTCTTATCTTTAAGTCGTTAAGACATTTTGAGTTGATTTGTGTATATGGTATAACATAGAAATGCAATTTCATTGTTACGCATGTAGATAGCTAGCTTTCCCAATACCATCTATTTAAACGGTTGTCCTTTCCCATTGTGTGTTTCTGGCACCTTTGTCAAAAAGAAATTGACCATAAGCACACGGGTTTATTTTTGGGCCTTCTATCCTGTTTCTTGGGTTGATGTGTCTGTTTTTATTCCAGTTCCATGCTGTTTTGTTTACAGTTCCTTTATAATATGTTTGCAAATCAGGAATTGTGATGTTGCCAGCCTTGATCTTTTTGCTCAAGTTTGTCTTGACCAGGTCTTTTGTGCCTTTATGTAAATTTAAGGAAATTTTTTTGTCTAATACTTTGGAAAATGACACAGGAATTTTGATAGAGATTGCATTAAATCTGTAGCACATCTTGGGTGGTATAGATATTTAAGCAATATTAATTATTTCACACCATGAATATAGGTCATCTTGCCTTTATTTATGTTTTCTTCAATGTAATTTATCAGTGCTTTATAGTTTTCAGTATAAAAGTCTTTCATCTCCTTGTTTAAATTTACAACAAAGTATTTTATTTTTTGTTATTGTAAATGTGGTTTTAAATTTTCTTTTTAGATGGTTCATTATTAGTATACAGAACTGTTACTAATTTTATATGTTTATTTTATATTCTACAATTTTACTGAGTTTCTCAGTTCTCAGTTTTTTTGGTGAAGTCTTTACCATTTTCTACATATAAGATCATGTCAACAGAAAATAGAGATAATTTTACTTCTTTCTTTGTAAGTATAATGCCTTTTCATTTTTGCTCTTGAGTAATTGCTCTTGCTAGGACTTCCATTACTATGTTGAATAGAAATCATGAGAGTGAACAGCCTTGTCTTGTTCTTGATCCTAGGAGGAAAATTTTTCAACTTTTAACCATCAAGAATTATGTTTGCTACAAGTTTGTTATAAATGGTCTTTATTGTGTTGAAGTATATTCCCTTTATACCTAATTTAACTCTCATATTAGGGATAAAACTGTGGTATACACCACTCTCACAGTATAGATGGCTCCTGACTTATAGTGATTTGACTTACATTTTTATACTTTGAAATGATATGAAAGCAATGTGCACTCAGTAGAAATTGTACTTTGATTATCCATACAACCATTCTGTTTTTCACTTTCAGTAGAGTAGTCAATAAATTACATGAGATATTCAAAACTTTATTATAAAATAAGTTTTGTGTTAGATGATTTTGCCCAACTATAGTATAATATAAGTGTTCTGAACCTGTTTAAGTTAGGCTAGGCTACAGTATGATGTTTGGTTTATTAGGTGTTAAAATGTATTTTCAACTTAGAATATTTTGGAGTTACAATACATTTACCAGGATGCAATTACATGATAATTTGAGGAGAATTTGTATTAGGCAATTAGGACTATATATAACTTATTCCGTTGAGTTTTTTACTTTCATATATTTTAGTTTATAATTAGCAGGTTTTTGTTTCAGATTAAGGAACTCCCTTTAGCAATTCCTGTAAGGCAGACCTAGTAATGATGAACTCCTTTAGCTTTTGTTAGTTTGGGAATGTTTTTATTCATCTTTCATTTGAAGAACAGCTTTGTTATTCAAAGTATTTTTGATTGACAGAGTTTTTTTTTTCCTTCTTCAATGCATTAAATTTATCTTCTCACTCTCTCCTGGCCTTCCGTTTTCTGCTGAGAAATCTGCTGAAAGTAATATTGGGGCTCCCCTAAATGTGATGTTTCTTATTTTCTGCTGCTTTCAGTATTCTTTCTTTGTCTTTGATTTTTGATAATTTGATTTAGATGTGCTATAGTGAACTTCTCTTTGAGTTGAATTTGATTGGAGACTTCTCAGCTCCCTCTACCTGAGTGCTGTTGTCTTTCTCCAGACTCAGGAAATTTTCAGCCACTGTTTCCATAAATGTGCTTTCTGGGCTTTTTGTTGTTGTTGTTCTCTCTTTTCCTGCTGGAATTCCTATTATGTAAAAATTAATTGGCTTGTCAGTACCCCATAATTTCTGTAGGACTTCTTCTTTATTTTTTTCCTTCTACTGCTCTGAGTGGATAATTTCAGATATCTTATCTTCAAGGTCATTGATTCTTTCTTCTGCTTAATCAAGTCTGCTGCTGATATTTTTTATTAAATTTTTCACATAAGTTACTGCATTCGTTAGCTCTAGGATTTCTATTTTTTATTATTTCCCTTTTTCTGAAACTTCTCATTTTGTTCATGAGTTGTTTTCTAAACTTTATTCAATTTTCTATAAATATATATATATTTTTAAGTTCCCTGAACTTCTTTAAGTAGATTGCTCTGAATTCTTTTCAGTCATTTTATATATGTCCATTTCTTCCAAGTCTATTACTAGATGTTGGTTAGTTTCTTTTGGTGCTGTAATATTTCCTAGGTTTCTTATAATTCTTGTGTTTTTGTATTGATGCCTGCTCATTTGAGGAGATGGTCATCTATTCCAGGCATTGAAGGTATTCTTTGGTAGTGATTAACCTTCATTGTTTAGTCTAACCAGGGTATCTGGAAGGGGCAGCTGGTATCAACCATGGACAGAAAGACTGCAGTGTTGAATCCTCTCTTTGGGCTGGGTAACTTCCTGTTCTCTGAGGTTGAATGTTTCTGCTAGCTGTGCTCTTCAATACGGTGGGACTACTGATTTTACTGTCATTAAGTGGACCTGTTGACTGGGTTCTGCAATTATCTCTTATCAGGCAGGGTTGTGGGTTGTTTTCTTTGGCCGGGAAGTACTGTTGTTTGAAATCTGTAGTTTGGCAGTGCTGTATGCTGGGCTCAGAAGCCGGAGGAAGTGTCTGGGGTTACTGCTTGGCCATATGTGGTGAAGACATCCAGAGGCATTCGCTCCACAGATGTACATGGATGTGAGCTCGCATCATGGCCTGGGGTAGGCTTAATCAAAACACAAAAGCTTGGTGGAATTGCCTTTCAGCAGCTGGAATTGGGTGGGGCTAGATGCTCTACACAATGATGTACATTTTTCTTCTGGCCAGGTAAAGGCTTAATGAGAGCACTAGAGCTGCTTTCCTAAGGTCTACTGATTTAAATGTTAATTTGGTCAAAATCTCGTCTGGCTTTTGAGCAAATATTTGAACACTGTGGCCCAGTCAAATTAACACATGAAATTAACCATCACATGTCTGTATTAGTTTGACAGGAATGCCAGAATAATGTAACAAAGGCTGAGTCTATCTATCTATCTATCTATCTATCTATCTATCTATCTATCTATCTA
>NW_012103266.1:5330038-5347118 GCF_000951045.1 Mandrillus leucophaeus | reverse complement strand
GAGAATTTGTATTAGGCAATTAGGACTATATATAACTTATTCCGTTGAGTTTTTTACTTTCATATATTTTAGTTTATAATTAGCAGGTTTTTGTTTCAGATTAAGGAACTCCCTTTAGCAATTCCTGTAAGGCAGACCTAGTAATGATGAACTCCTTTAGCTTTTGTTAGTTTGGGAATGTTTTTATTCATCTTTCATTTGAAGAACAGCTTTGTTATTCAAAGTATTTTTGATTGACAGAGTTTTTTTTTTCCTTCTTCAATGCATTAAATTTATCTTCTCACTCTCTCCTGGCCTTCCGTTTTCTGCTGAGAAATCTGCTGAAAGTAATATTGGGGCTCCCCTAAATGTGATGTTTCTTATTTTCTGCTGCTTTCAGTATTCTTTCTTTGTCTTTGATTTTTGATAATTTGATTTAGATGTGCTATAGTGAACTTCTCTTTGAGTTGAATTTGATTGGAGACTTCTCAGCTCCCTCTACCTGAGTGCTGTTGTCTTTCTCCAGACTCAGGAAATTTTCAGCCACTGTTTCCATAAATGTGCTTTCTGGGCTTTTTGTTGTTGTTGTTCTCTCTTTTCCTGCTGGAATTCCTATTATGTAAAAATTAATTGGCTTGTCAGTACCCCATAATTTCTGTAGGACTTCTTCTTTATTTTTTTCCTTCTACTGCTCTGAGTGGATAATTTCAGATATCTTATCTTCAAGGTCATTGATTCTTTCTTCTGCTTAATCAAGTCTGCTGCTGATATTTTTTATTAAATTTTTCACATAAGTTACTGCATTCGTTAGCTCTAGGATTTCTATTTTTTATTATTTCCCTTTTTCTGAAACTTCTCATTTTGTTCATGAGTTGTTTTCTAAACTTTATTCAATTTTCTATAAATATATATATATTTTTAAGTTCCCTGAACTTCTTTAAGTAGATTGCTCTGAATTCTTTTCAGTCATTTTATATATGTCCATTTCTTCCAAGTCTATTACTAGATGTTGGTTAGTTTCTTTTGGTGCTGTAATATTTCCTAGGTTTCTTATAATTCTTGTGTTTTTGTATTGATGCCTGCTCATTTGAGGAGATGGTCATCTATTCCAGGCATTGAAGGTATTCTTTGGTAGTGATTAACCTTCATTGTTTAGTCTAACCAGGGTATCTGGAAGGGGCAGCTGGTATCAACCATGGACAGAAAGACTGCAGTGTTGAATCCTCTCTTTGGGCTGGGTAACTTCCTGTTCTCTGAGGTTGAATGTTTCTGCTAGCTGTGCTCTTCAATACGGTGGGACTACTGATTTTACTGTCATTAAGTGGACCTGTTGACTGGGTTCTGCAATTATCTCTTATCAGGCAGGGTTGTGGGTTGTTTTCTTTGGCCGGGAAGTACTGTTGTTTGAAATCTGTAGTTTGGCAGTGCTGTATGCTGGGCTCAGAAGCCGGAGGAAGTGTCTGGGGTTACTGCTTGGCCATATGTGGTGAAGACATCCAGAGGCATTCGCTCCACAGATGTACATGGATGTGAGCTCGCATCATGGCCTGGGGTAGGCTTAATCAAAACACAAAAGCTTGGTGGAATTGCCTTTCAGCAGCTGGAATTGGGTGGGGCTAGATGCTCTACACAATGATGTACATTTTTCTTCTGGCCAGGTAAAGGCTTAATGAGAGCACTAGAGCTGCTTTCCTAAGGTCTACTGATTTAAATGTTAATTTGGTCAAAATCTCGTCTGGCTTTTGAGCAAATATTTGAACACTGTGGCCCAGTCAAATTAACACATGAAATTAACCATCACATGTCTGTATTAGTTTGACAGGAATGCCAGAATAATGTAACAAAGGCTGAGTCTATCTATCTATCTATCTATCTATCTATCTATCTATCTATCTATCTAAGATGGAGTCTCACTCTGTTGCTCAGGCTAGAGTGCAGTGGTGCAATCTTCGCTCACTGAAACCTCCACCTCCCAAGTTCAAGCGATTCTCCTGCCTCAGCCTCCTGAGTAGCTGGGACTACAGGCACAAACTACCACTCCTGGCAATTTTTTTTTTTTTTTTTTTTTTTTTTTTTTCATAGAAACAGGGTTTCACCTTATTGGCAAGGCTATTCTCAAACTCCTGACCTCAGGTGATCTGCCTGCCTTGGCATCCCAAAGTGCTAGGATTGCAGGCATGAGCCACTGCGCCCAGCCAAAGGCTGAGTGATTTAAACAATTTATTTTCTTACTATTCTGGAGGCTAGAAGAATGACAAAGATGTTGGTGGGGTTGACTTCTTAGCCATTAGAGAAGGATCTGTTCCAGGCGTCTGTCTTTGGCTTGTAAGTGGCCGTCTTACCCCTGTGCCTTCAAATAATCTTTTCCCCATAAATGCTTTTGTTCAAATTTTATTTTGGTTTTGGGACATCAGTCATATTGGGTTAGGGCCCACCCTAATGACTCTTTTAACTCTATCATCTATTTAAAGACCCATTATCTGCATACAATCACATTCTGAGTTGCTGGGGATTTTCAACTTTGACGTAAGAATTTTGTGGGGACACAATTTACTCTATAACAGCATGGAATAGGTACATCACAGTATTTTTTAAAAACCATTTACCCACTGAAAGACATCTAGGTTGTTTACAGTTTCAAGCTATTATGAACAAGTCTGCTATAATCATCCACGTACAGTATTTATGTGAACATATGTCTTAGTTTCTCTGGGATAAATGCCCAGGAGTGCATAGCTGGGTTGTATGGTAGTTGATGTCTACTTTTTTTAAGAAACTGTCAAACTGTTTGCCATAGTCACTGTAGCGTTTTACATACACACCAGCAATACATAATAATCCAATTAATTTACATTCTGGCCAGTATATGGTGTCCCTCTTTTTTAGTGTAGTCATTTGGATAAATGTGTAGTAGTATTTCATTGTGATTTTAATTTGCATTTCCTTAATTTTTAATGATGGTAAACAACTTTTCGTATGCTAATTTGTCATCTGCATATCTTCTTTGGTGAAATGTCTGTTCATTTTCTAATTGAATTGTTTTTCAACTGTTGAGCTTTGAGTATTATTTACACGTATTACATAGTAGTCCTGTGTCAGATATGTGATTTAAAAATATTTCCTGCCTTGCCGGGCGCGGTGGCTCACGCCTATAATCCCAGCACTTTGGGAGGCCGAGGCGGGTGGATCACGAGGTCAGGAGATCGAGACCACCCTGGAGAACACGGTGAAACCCTGTCTCTACTAAAACACACACAAAAAAATTAGCCGGGTGTGGTGGCGGGCGCCTGTAGTCTCAACTTCTCGGGAGGCTGAGACAGGAGAATGGCGTGAACCCAGGAGGCGGAGCTTGCAGTGAGCGGAGATCGCGCCACTGCACTCCAGCCTGGGCGACAGAGCGAGACTCCGTCTCAAAAAAAAAAAAAAAGAAAAAAAATATATATATTTCCTGCCACCCTCTAGTGTGTCATTAGATTCTCTTAACAGGGTCATTCACAGAGCATTTGTTTTTAATTTTGATGCAGGCTAATATACTAATTTTATTTGCATGAACTGTGCTTTGATATCAAATCTAAAAACTTTTGCTTAGTCTTAGGTTTTAGATTTTCTCCTTTTTAAAAAAGAGCCATATGGTTTAATTTAAGTCCATGATACATTTTAAGTTAACCTTTATATAAGGTGTGAGGTTTAGGTTGAGGCTTATATTATTTACCTAATCCAATTGTTTCAGCACCATCTGTTGCTTTATTGCACTAGCTAGACTGTCCAGCACTATGATAAATAGGAGTAGTAAGTGTGAACATTCTTTACTTGTTCCTGATTATAAGGGAAATACATCCAGTCTTTCACCATTATGCATAATATTAGTTGTAGGATTTTTGTAGATTTTCTATAATGGTAAGAAAATTCCTCTCTATTTATAATATTCAGAGAATTGTTATTATGAATGGATGTTGAATTTTGTTTTCCTGAGCTCTATACTCAGGAAAAGTAAAAGGAGGGTCAAATAGACATTCCCTAATCAAAACTTCTTTCTTTCTTTTTCTTTTTTTTCTGAGACAGAGTCTTGCTCCGTCACTCAGGCTGGAGTGCAGTGGTGTGATCTCGGCTCACTGCAACCTCTGCCTCCTAGGTTCAAGTGATTCTCCTGTTTCAGCTTACCGAGTAGCTGGGATTACAGGCGCATGCCACCATGCCCAGCTAATTTTTGTATTTTTAGTAGAGATGGGTTTTCGCCATGTTGGCCAGGCTGGTCTCGAACTCCTGACCTCAGGTGATCCTCCTGCCTTGGCCTCCCAAAGTGCTGGGATTACAGGCGTGATGCACTGCACCCAGCCTCAATTGCTTTCCTTTGTCAATTGACATAGTTATACTTTTTTTTTTCTTAGCCTGTTTATATGGTGGATTACATTGATTGATTTTGAATTATTAAAACTTTCTTGCCTCCCTGAAATAAAGCCCACACAGCCATGGTCTGTAATTATTTTTATATATTTCTACATTTTATTTGCTGATATTGTGTTAAGGATTTTTAAAATCTATAGCCATAAAGTGTAATGTTTTGTATTTTTTTTCTTATGATGTCCTTGTCTGGTTTTGGTATCAGGGTAGTATCGACCTCATGGTATCAGAGTGTTTAGAGAGTGTTCTTATAATATTTTGTCATATTTTAAAACGTTTTGTGAGTAATTTGTATTCATTTTTACTTAAGTATTTGATAGAATTTCTCAATAAAGAAATATAGACCTGATGTTTTCTTTGTGGAAAGTACTTTTATTACTAATTCCGTATCTTTACTTGTTAGAAATCTATCACTATTTTCTATTTTTCCTGAATCAGGTTTAGCATTTGAGGTTCTTCCAAAAATGCATATATTTTATCTAAGTAGTCTAATTTATAGGCCTACAACTGTTCAAAATATTTCCTTACAAACCACTTTATTTCTGTAAGCTAGTGTTTTCCCTCTTTCATTAGTGATTTGAATAATTTAAGTCTTATCCTTTTTTTTTCTTTCTTGGTCACTCTGGCTAATTGTTATCTCTAAACAAGTTTTGATTTCATTTGTTGTTTCTAATTTTTTATTCTCTTTCATTATTTGTTGTAAATTTTTTCCTGCTGCTAGCTTTGAACTTATGTTTCTCTTTATTTTCTAATTTATTGAGGTAGAAGCCTAGGTTGTTGATTTGAGATTAACTTCCTTTGTGAAATCTTTATTGGCAGCTATGACTATGCCCCTAAAGACTGCGTTTGCTACATCTTGTTAATTTTTGTATGTTTTGTTTTTATTTGAATTCATCACCAATTATTTTGAAATTTTCTTTGTAATTTTGTTCTCTGATCCACTGGTTACTTATATATATTGTTTAAGTTACAAATATTTGCTAATTTTCCAAACCCTTTTCTGTTATTGATTTTTAATCCCATTATTTGATTTACATTTCTTTAATTATTGCCTCATGTGGTTGTCTTTTAAATCATACAGGAGAATAAAAGAGTCGCAAAAAGTACATATATATTGTCTTTTATTTTTACCTGTCTAGTTACTTTTTCCAGTGCTCTTTATTTCTTTATGTGAAATAATATTTTTGTTATGTCCTTTTAATTCATCCTGAGTCTTTCTTAATATTTATTGTAGGGTAGTTCTGAAAGCGATGAACACCTTCTGTTTATTTGTTGTGTTTCATTTTGTTTTGATCAGAGAATGTCTATTTGACCCTCCTTTTAGTTTTCCTGAGTATAGAGCTCTTGAGTGACATTATTTACCTTTCAGCATTTTTACTATGTGATCTCACTGCTTTCTGGTCTTATGGTTTCTGTTGAGAAGTGAGAAGATTCCTTGTATGTGATAAGTCACTTTTTCTTTTGCTACTTCTATGGTTTTCTTTGTCTTTTCACAATTCGATTTGGGTGTATATAGGTGTGGATCTTCTTGAATGAATTCTACTGTGAGTTCATTGAGCTACTTCAGTTGGTAAATTAACGCTTTTCATCAAATTTGGGGAGTTTTTGCCCATTCTTTCTTCTGCCCTTTTCTGTCCTCAGCTCTCCCTCTGTGATTTCCACAATATATATCTTGGTACATTTGATTAAAACCCACATTTCTTTGAGGTTCTGTTTATTTCTCTCAATATTTTTCTTTTTACTCTTCAGACTATATGAACTCAAATTTTCTATTTACAAGTCTGTTGATTTTTTCTTTCTTTCAGCTAAAATCTCCTGTTGATTGCCTTAAGTTAGTAGCTAATATTTTGCTCTCTCACTTCTCAGCTTCAGAATTTCTGAGTTATTTTCACTATTTCTGCTTCATTTTTGGTATTCTATACTTGGTAAAACATTGTTGTCATGATTTCTTTTACGTCATCATATTTGAATAATTTTAGTTGTAATTCTAGTGTCCGCTAAGTAATTATACATGGCTACCTTTAGTTCTGGTTAGATATAAATATAGCTAGAAGCGGAATATTTTATAGATAAGGTGTATATGTGTGTGTGTGTATATATATATATTTGTTTTGTATATAAAACAAAGAGAGACATGGTTGTATATCTGAGATAGTTCTGTCCACTTAGAGGTCCTAGAAATAGTGAAACCTACTGGTAATGAGCACACTTGCCACTCAGATATTAGTTTTCTAAAATCCTAAACATACCTAATAAAAAACGCCATGGATATTTGTAGCAACAATTGTTTCCAGGATTAATGCAAGCATAAGTCAACATTAGCCTGGGATAACTTTTGGTTTCAGAGAAAATAAAGAGCTCAAAAGATTATGATGGCATGTTGAAAGGAAATAAAGCCAATTTGAAGTAGCTTCCAATACTCACATCTGGAGCAACTTGGGCACAAAAATAAATAATAAAAACAGTGATATAAACCATAGAAAAACAAATAACCATGAGACTACACACACACACACACACGTATATAATTGTAAAAATAAGTAGATGGGTGAGGAAAGACAACTGATTTTAAAATAGACATTTAAATATGAAAAATAGAAATAGAGAATCAAAATTTTCAGTCTACATTACAGTATTAATTGTTGCAGGCAATAAAGATCTATGGATGTTAAAATGGGAAACATGATAAGAAATGGGATATTTGCATTTCTGAGAATCTTATTATGAGATGCTTATTAGCTACAAAAAACAGCAACTTTGAAATAGACAGTACTAGAAGACAACAACTTGATTGTCATTAAAGTTAATGTTTTCAATAATGAGCCATATTGACACCATTTACTCCCTGATATAATACAGGAATTGTACACTTCTGCATAATACTAGTTAAATATGTGTAACATCAATCCAATTGTGAGAGAATCTCAGACAATTTAAATGACAAAAAATAGTAACCTTGAAATAGGCAATACTAGAAAGTGGTCACTTGTCATTAGGATTAATACTTCCAGAAATGAGACATATAGACATCATTGACTCCCTCATATAATACAGGGATAATACACTTCTACCTAATGCTTGTTAAAAGTGTGTTCTATCATGTAATTATGAGAAAATGTCAGACAAAACTAAACTGAGAGATATCCTACAAAACAAATTGGTAAGTACTTTTCAAATATGTCAAGCTCTGTCTCAACATCTCAGACTGTTTGTGATGCTGTAACAAAATATCACATATGGTAATTTATATAAACAATAGACATTTATTTCTCATGGCTCAGAAGGCTGGGAAATCCAAGATCAAAGTACAGGCAGGATTGGTGTCTAGTGCAGGCTACTCTCTTCTTCCAAGATTGTGTGCTGTTGCTGCATACCCTGGAGGGGAGAAACACTGTGTTCTCACATGATGGAAGAGGTGAAAGGGGAAAAAAGAGATGAAATCCCTTCACTGAAGTTTTTATAAAGGAAATTAATCCAGCTCATGAGGGCACAGTTCTCATGACTCAATCACCTGCTAAGGCCACACTTCTTAATACCATTGGATTTGGACTTAAGTTTCAACATGAATTTTAGAAATAACAAAAACGTCAAACCATAGATTTCAACCCCTGGCCCCCCAAATCCATGTCCTTCTCGCATACAACATACATTTATTTTATCCCAGCAGACCCCAAAATCTTAATGTGTACTAGCACCAACTCAAAAGCCTAAAGTCAGCACCTCATCTAAATATCTAAATTAGATATGGGTGAGAATCAAAGGTGTGTTTCATCCTGAGGCAAATTGCTTTCTAGATGTGAACGTGTAAAATCAAACAAGGTATGTGCTTCTAAGGTACAATGGTGGGACAGGCACAGAAAAATGATATCATTTCAAAAGACAGAAATACGACAGAAGAAAATAACTGGTGTCCTGTGTGTCAAAACCCAATAGGGCAAACCATATTAAATCTTAAGACTTGGGAAAAATTTTAACTCCATGTCCCATATTCTTTACACACTTGGAAGAGTTTGGTTCCCGAAAGCACCAGGGCACTCCACCCTCATAGCTTTGCTAGGTGCAGCTTATGTCACAACTTTCACAGCTTGAAGTCTCATTATTGCACCTCTCCCAGGCTGGTGGCTCTACGATTCTGAGGCCTCAGGATGACCGCAACCCACAACTCCACTGTGCATTTCCCTAGTTCCTCTCCACGGTGGCCTGAGCTCTGTGGCATTCTTGCTTGAGCACCAAGGCTCTCTGAGGCATTTTTTGAAATATGGACGGAAGTAGCCATGCTTTCATAGCTCCTTCATTCTGTGCACCTGCACAGTTAATATCATGTGGATGCTGTCAATGTTTATGGCCTGTCCCTTCCAGAGTGGTGACCTGAGCTGAACCTGGATCCACTTGACCTACAACTAAGACAACCAAGGAGCACTGCACTGAAATGCAGGGAGCAATGACTTAAGGCAGTAATGGGCAGTGAGTTCTGAGGTCCTGTGTTCCCGCGAGGCATCTCCTTTGACATCTTTCTGTTTCCCAACTCTTGGCACTTTGGGCCTGTGAGGGAAGTGGCAGCCAAGAAAATCTGAATGCCTTTGAGGTCATTTTTTTCATTGTCTTGATGAATAACATCTGGCTTCCTTCTATGCATACTAATCTCCTTATCAACAGATTGCTTAGTCACACACTTGGTTGCCTTTCCTAAATATATTTTTAAAATATTTTACAAGCCATGCTGAATTTTTCAAATCTTTACGCTCTGCTTCTCTTTTGATTATTAATTTTTAATAATAATTTTAATTCATTTGTCTCTTTAACTCATTTATCCCCTCTCACATGTTACTATAGGCAGTTAAGAGAAGCCATCCAGTACCCTGAACACATTGCTTAGATATTTCTCCCACCAGATATCCTAACTCATTGTTCTTAAAAATCAGCCTTCCACAAAGCTCTAGGTTATGAACACAATTCAGACAAGTTTTTTGTTGTTGTTGCCACTTTGTAAAAATAATGTGCTTTCCTCAAGTTGCTAATAATATATTTTTTATTTCCATCTAAGACCTCATGAGAATTGCCTTTACTGTTTGTATTTGTATAAACATTTTTATCACAACCACTTAGATAGTAGGTAAGACTAAAGCTTTCATTAGAGCACTCCTCCTCTTCTGATTCCTCATCACAATGCTCCTTAATGCTTCATTCACATTTTCAGCATTGACATTGAAACTGTTCCAACGTCTATATTGTATCCACTTCCAAAGTTCCTTTCACATTTTTAGGTAGCTGATATAGTAACAACCTACTTCCTTGGTACCAATTTTGTCTCGGTTTGTTTATGCTGCTAAAAAATACTATAGACTGGGCAATTTATGAACAGTACAAATTTATGTCTCATGATTCTGAAAGCTAGGCAATCCCAGATCAAGACGCTGGTTATACTGGTGTCTGGTGAGAGCTGCTCTGTGTTTCCAAACTAGCACATTGTTGCTGCATCCTCTGGAGATGAGGAACACTGTTTCCTCACATGGCAGAATAGGCAGAAGAGGTGAAATGGGACAAATTACCTTAATGAAGACCTTTTATAATGACAGCTAATTTCATTCATGAAAGCAGAGACCTCATTAAGTGATAATTGTATCATTACTAATGCAATTGAGGATCCTGAATTGCATTTTAGCCAGAAGAATATTAGTTGTTCTAATGTTCAAATTTCACCAGCAGTGAAATTTGAATAAGTTTTGCAGATTAGGTACTAGTAAAACACAAATAAAGGAGGATTACTGTACACAAAGAATTGTTCTATTTTCATGCACAGGAAAGCTCAACATTGCCAATATGTCAGTATTTCCCTACTTGACCCACAAATTCAACATAATTCTCATCAATATCCTAGCAGGTTACATTGCATATATGGAAATATTGATTCTAAATTTTATAGGTAAAGGGAAAAGACCCACAATAGTCAACATGACGTAGAAGAAGAAGAAAAAAATATGACTATTGATACTGTCTAATTTCAGACTAACTGTAAAGCTACAGTAATCAAAAAAGTTATTTTCGTGAAAGAATAGACAAATCAGTGGAACAGAATATAGAGTGCAGAAATAGACCCTTGCAAATACATTAATATAATATTGGAATAAATAGCAAAGACCATTCAATGGGAAATAGTCTTTTCAACAAATGACTTTGTAAAAACTGGGCATCTACATGCAAAAATATGAATTGTGCCACCGACTTTATACCTTTCACAAAAATTGACTCAAAGTGGATCATAGCCCTAACTGTAAAATGCAAAACTACGAATCTTTTAGAAGACAAAATAAGATAAAACCTAGGTGACTTTGGGTTTGGCAATGAGCTTATAGATACAGCCCCAAAAGTATCATCCATGAAGGTGAACATTAATAAGCTGAATTTCATTAAAATAAACTATTTTGCTACGTGAAAGCTCCTATGAAGAGTATAAAATGATGAGCCACAAGACAGAGGGTCAAGATGGCTCACTAGAAACAGCTAACATGTGCCACTCTTACAGAGAGAAGAAAAAGTGGTGAGTCAATACTAGATCTTCAACAGAGACATCCAGGTGTACACATTGGGATTCACCAAGAAAATAACTGAAACCGTAGAGAACAGAGATACAAGACAGGATGACCCCTCACCCGAGAGTGGCAGAGAATTTGTAAGTAAGATTCCCCAGGGACACAAAATTCTTCCATAGACCTTTGGAAACCTTGCATTTAGGATATCCCCTCCTGAGCCCACCCCACCAGGGCCTTCAGACTGTCACACAGAACTATGTGGAGTCTTGGCAAAGCCGCTGCTCAGGCACACGTGGAGTCTTAGATACACTGGATTCCCAGGCATCCTGGCATTAGTGGCTGCAGTTCCAGCAATGGGAGAGCTCAGGCTCCCTTGCACACCCTTAGGAAAGGGGCTAAATCCAGGGGACTGAGCAGCAACAGACTGCAGGCTTTCCATCTACTGCACCTCACAAGATAAGGACCACTGACCTGGAACTCCAGCCACCCTCCACCAGGGCCCTCAGGCCAGTAGCAGTGCTTCACTTCTCCGAGATGGATTTCCCACAGGGAAAGGCGAGCCACCATTTTGCTGTCTTACAGCCCTTGTCATCGTTGCATTCAGGCTCCACAGGGTGTGCAGTGACTAGGGACTGGTGTGGATCCCCAATACAATGCAGCCACCACACAGAAAAGTGACCAGATTGTTCTTTTACAAGGATCCCCTATTCTACTTCTCCTCATTGTATCTCCTGAATCAGGGCTCCAGCCACCCTTCACTGGGGCTCTCAGGCCAGTAGCAGCTCTGCACTTTCCCAGGACAGAGCTTCCACAGGGAGAGACAAGTGCCTGTTTGTGCTGTCTCACAGATCTCATTGCTGTTGCCTTCAGGTTCCGGAGACTTGGAAGTAGCATGGATCCCTAGCGCAATGCAGCCACCCCACTGAAAAAGCAGTCAGAGACCATTTTCCACAAGGGTCCTTGATCTCTCTTCTATTAGTGGGCAGGGCCTCCCAATCTGGGATGCCAGCACGAATACCCTGTCCCCATCTGAACATTTTAGTTGGAGGCGCCCCTGAAGTGCTCTGAGGAGGAAATCTCAGAAACAACTCACAACCCCTCTGCCATTGCAGCTGTAGTGGCAACACCATAATCTCCCTCGACTGGGGAAGGAACAAAGAACTTAGTCTGCATGTTGGCAGCTTCAGCCACCACAGCCACCATACAGAGAAGAATTCAGTCCTTCTTCCTTGCGAGCTCTAACCACTCATTACTCACCAGGCAGGGCCTGGCTCAGGACCACTCATCAGCCAATCCCTCCATGGCTGAGCACACTCACTGACTGACTCCGAGTTTTCCTGGGAAAGGGCTTCCAGCGGCAACTAATGGCTTCTATTCCATTGCCACAGCTGTGGTTCTGCCCCTGCTGCCCTCAGTCTGGGGAACAAACAAAAAGCCTGACGACTTCACCTGTGTTCTCAGCATGCCACAGTCACCATATAGAGAGGAGCTCAGTCTCTCGTCCCTGTGAGCCCTTGAACCCTCACTTCTCAACAAGTGGAGTACCCAGCTCAGGCCAACAGTGCAGCTTCCCCACCTCCTGGCTGAACATCCCCTGTAGCATTAGCGCTGTGTTTCTCTGAGGTGGACCTTCCAGAGTCAACTGAAATCCCCTTTCTCATTGTCACTACAGGGATATTGACTTGCTGCCCTCAGACTGGGAAAGGAGCAAAGATTCTGAGTGCATTAACCACACATGCAGCAAGCTGCAGATGCCCTAAGAAGAGGCCAGTCTGTCTCCCCTATGACCCACCCAACCGCCCTCCTTATTACCAAGCAGGCCACACCCCAAGCTTGGGTCCACAATGAAGCTACTCCATCACAGGCAAATTTCACTCATTGATAAAGGCTTCACAACTCTCTGGGGTGAAGTCCCAAGAGACATCTTAAAGGCCCTCTTCCACATCCACTGCTAAGATCCCTTCCCCTGCTGCCTTCAAGATGGAGAGGGAACATAAAGCCTAAGCTCAACGCAGAGCTGCAATGTGCAGTTCAGGAGTGCCAAGCCAAGATCTGCAGCCAACACTCAATTGAGAGAGGAGACAACACACTCAGAGCAATGAGAGGGAGAACAACTGCAATCATGAAGAAGTACAGAGGAGCCACATGGCTGGGCTTACCGATTGGCCATTTTGCTTAAACACCACCTACTGGATCACAGACGAAAACTTCAACACCAAAAATGTTTTGCTAATATACAGCCCTGTGAAACCAAGGTCAAATTCAACTACAAATAAAGACTGGCACAAAGGTTCAACCCTCTTAAAACATCCGGAAAATAATACTAACTATTCAAATTACACTACATTTAAAATAACACCCACCTACACAGATGTGAAAGAACCAGTACAAGAACTCTGGCAACTGAAAAAGTAAGAGGGGCTTATTTCCTCCAAACAGCCACACTAATTTCCCAGAAAGGGTCTGTAGCAAGGCTGAAATGGCTGAAATGACATAAATAGAATTCAGAATATGGACAGAAACAAAGATCGTTGAGATTTGGGGGAAAGCTGACACCCAATCCAAGGAATCTAAGATTTAAAACAAAATAACACAGGAGCTGATAGACAAAATAGCCATTACACAAAAAGAATCAAAATGGTCTGATAGAGCTGGAAAACATACTACAAGAATTTCATAATACAATTGCAAGTATTAAGAGCCTAATAGATCAAGCTAAGGAAATAATTTCAGAGTTTGAAGACTGGATCTCTGAAATAACTCAAACAAAAATAAAGAAAAAAGAATAACAAAGAATGAAGAAAACTTCTGAGAAATATAGGATTATAAAAAAGGTCAAATCTATGTTTCATTTGTGTCCCTGAAAGAGAAGAAAGCAAGAAACTTGGAAAACATATTTCAAGGTATTCTCCATGAAAAATTCCCCTACCTCACTAGAGAGACTGACGTTGAAATTCAAGAAATTTAGAGAGCCCATGAAAGATACTAAACAAGATGATCCCCAAGACACATAATCATCAGATTCTGCATGGTCAAAATTGAAGAAAAAAATGTTAAAGCAGATAAAGAGAAGAGGCAGGTCAGCTACAAAGGAAACCTCCTTAGGCTAACAATGAACGTTTCAGCAGAAACCCTACAAGCCACAACAGATCAGGGCCTATATTCAGCACTCTTAAAGAAACAAATTTCCAACCAAGAATTTCAAATCCAGTCAAAATAAGCTACAAAAATGAAGGAGAAATAAGATCCTTTTCAGACAAGCAAAAGTTGAGGAAGTTTATTACACAAGACCTGCCTTACAAGAGGTCCTGAAAAAAGTGCTAAATATAGAAAGGAAAATTTGTACCAGCTAATACAAAAACAGACTTAAGTTCACAGACTAGTGACACTATAAAGCAAGTACACAAATAAGTCTGCATAATAACCAGCTAATATGATGACAGGATCAAATGTGCATATATCAATACTGACCTTGAATGTAAATGAGCTAAATGCCGCAAATAAACAGCACAATGTGGCAAGTGGTATAAAGAAATACCAAATGGTATTTGTCTTCAAGGGATCCATCTCACATGCAGTGACACCAATAGGCCCAAAATAAAGGGATGAAGAAAAATCTACCAAGCAAATGGAAAACAGAAAAAAAACCAGTGGTTGTTTTTTTAATTTTGGAAAAAAACAGACTTTAAACCCACAAAGGTCAAAAAAGACAAAGACATTACATAATGATAAAAGGTTCAATTCAATAAGAAGACCTAACTATCCTTAATATATATTCACCCAACGCAGGAATACCTAGATTCACAAAACAAGTTCTTATTGACGAAATAAGGGACACAGATTAACACACAATAATGATGGGAGACTTCAAGGCCCCATTGACTGCATCAGACACATCATCAAGGCAGAAAATTAGCAAAGATATTTAGGACCTGGATTCAACACTTGACCAAATTGACCCAAAAGTCATCCACAGAACTCTCCAACTGATATAGTTTGGCTCTGTGTTTTGGTTCTGTGTCCCCACCCAAATCTCCCCTCTAATTCTAATCTCCATAATCCCTGTGTATCAAAGGTGGGACTAGATGAAGGTAATTGAATCATGGGGGTTGAATCATGGGGATTGGTTTCCCCCATGCTGTTCTTGTAATAGTGAGTGAGTTCTCTCAAGATCTGATGGCTTTGTAAACATCTGGCACTTCCCCTGCTTGCACTCATTCTGTCCTTCTGCCCTGTGAAGAAGATTTCTGCTTCTCCTTTGCCTTCCACCATTACTGTAAGTTTCCTGAAGCTTCCCCAGCAATGTGGAACTGTGAGTCAATTAAACCTCTTTCCTTTATAAATTACCCAGCCTCAGGTATTTCTTCATAGCAGTGTGGGAATAGACTAATACACCATCTCAAAACAACAGAATATGCCTTCTCATCTGAACATGGAAAATACTCTAAA
This sequence comes from Mandrillus leucophaeus, assembly GCF_000951045.1. Classification (NCBI taxonomy): domain Eukaryota; kingdom Metazoa; phylum Chordata; class Mammalia; order Primates; family Cercopithecidae; genus Mandrillus; species Mandrillus leucophaeus. Next base: position 5,331,759 of record NW_012103266.1, on the reverse strand, counting down.
ATGAACCACATGATCAGACACAAAACAATCATCAGCAAATTCAAAAAACTGAAATTGTGCCATCCACACTCTTGGACCACAGGGCAAAGAAAATAGAAACCAATGCTAAGAAAATCATTCAAAATACCACAATTACAGGGACATAAAATAACATGCTTCTGAATGACTTTGTGGTAAACAATTAAATACGGCAAAAAAATAAGAAAATTATTTGAAACTAATGTGAACAAAGATACAACATACCAGAATCGCTGGGACACAGCTAAGCTAGTGCTGATAGAAAAGTTTATATAACACTAAATTCTCACAACAAAAAGTTAGAAAGATTTGAATTTGAAAACCTAACAACACAACTTGATAAACTGAGAAGCAAGAGCAAACCAACCCCAAAGCTATCAAAAAACAAGAAACAACCAGTCAGAACTGAAGTGAAGAAAATTGAGACATGAGAAATTATACAAAAGATCAATGAATCCATTAGTTCTTTGTAAAAAGTAATAAGATAGATAACCTGCTAGCTAGAGTAGTAAAGAAATAAGAAGATTCACATACACACAATCTGAAACAACAAAGGGGACGTCACCATCAATCCCAGAGAAATACAAAAAACTTTCAGAGACTGCTATAAACACCTCTATGCACAGAAACTAGAAAGTCTAGCAGAAATGGATAGATTCCTACACACATAGAACCTCCCAAGACTAAACCAGAAAGAAACTGAATCCCTGAACAGACGAGCTCTGAAATTGAGGCAGTAATAAATAGACTACCAACAACAACAACAACAAAAAACAACTCAGGACCAGATGGATTCCCAGTCAAATTCTACCAGATGTACAAAGAAGAGCTGATACCATACCAACTGAAATTATTCCAAAAAAAAAATGAGGAGAAGGAACTTCTCCCTAACTCATTCTACAAGGCCAGCATCATCCTGATACTAAAATCTGGCAGAGACACAACAAAAAATAAAACTTCAGGCAAATATCCTTGATGAACATAGATGCAAAAATTCTCAACAAAGTACTGGCAAACCAAATCCAGCAGTACCTCAAAAAGCTAATCCACCATATCAAGTAGGCTTTATCTCTGGGAAACACAGTTGGTTCAACATATAAAAATCAATAAATGTGATTCTTCACATAATCAGAACTAAAGACAAAAGCCACACAATTATCTGAGTAGATGCAGAAACAGCTTTTGATACAACTCAACAATCCTTCATGTTAAAAATCATTAATAAACTAGGAATTGGAGGAATATGCTTCAAAATATTAAGAGCCATCTATGACAAATCCATAGCCAACATCATAGTGGGCAAAAGTTGGAAGCATTCCCTCTGAAAACTGGAACAAGACAGGATGCCCTCTCTCACACTTCTATTCAACACAGTACTGGAAGTCCTGACCAGAGCAATCAGGCAAGAGAAAAAAATTAAAAAGCATTCCAATAGGAAAACAGTAAGTCAAATTATCCTTATCTGCAGATTACATGATTCTGCATCTAGAAGACCCTACAGTCTCTGGCTAAAACCTCTGTTATCTGACAAACAACTTAAGCAAAGTTTCAGTATACAAATCAATGTACATACATCAGTAGCATTCTTATACAGCAACACCATCCAAGCTGAGAGCCAATGCCACTAAAAGAATAAAATACCTGGAAATACAGCTAACCAAGGATGTTAAATATCTCTACAATGAGAATTACAAAACTCTGCT
>NW_012103266.1:5303663-5329620 GCF_000951045.1 Mandrillus leucophaeus | reverse complement strand
TTCCTTCCTTCCTTCCTTCCTTCCTTCCTTCCTTTCTTTTTCTTTTCTTTTCTTTTCTTTTCTTTTCTTTTCTTTTCTTTTCTTTTCTTTTTTTGATGGAGTCTTGCTCTGTCACCCAGGCTGGAGTGCAATGGCACAATCTCAATTCACTGCAACCTCCGCCTCCTGGGCTCAAGCGATTCTCCTGCCTCAGCCTACCAAGTAGCTGGGATTACAGGTGTGTGCCACTGCACCCAGCTAATTTTTTGTGTTTTTAGTAGAGACGGGGTTTCGCCATGTAGGCCAGATGGTCTTGAACTCCTGACCTCAGGTGATCCACCGGCTTTGGCCTCCCAAAGTGCTGGGATTACAGTAATGCTATTTCTATCAAAGTACCAATGACATTCTGCACAGGATTAGAAAAAAGTTATTTTAATATGCATATGGAAATGAAAAAGAGCCTGAATAGCCAAGGCAATTGTAAGCCAAAAGAATAAAGCTAGAGACATCACGTTACCTGACTTCATACTCTATTACAAGGTTACAGTAACCAAGACAGCATGGTATTGTTACAAAAACAGACACATAAACCAATAGAATAGAATAGAGAGCCCAGAAATAATTCTGCACACCTACAATCATCTAATCTTTGATAAAGGTGACAGAAAACAAGCAATGAGTAAAATTATTCTCTATTCAATAAATGGTTCTGGGTTAACTGGCTGGTCATGTGCAGAAGATTGACAACTGATTCCTTCTGTACACCACAGACAAAAATCAGCACAAGATAGATTAAATACTTAAATGTAAAACCTAAAAATATAAAAATTGTTAAAGAAAACCTAGGAAATATTATTCTGGACATAGGAACAGCCAAATATTTTGCGACAAATACATTAAACCAATTGCAACAATAAAAACATTGACAAATGAGACATAAACTAAAGAGCTTTTTACAGAAAAAAACAACTATCAACTGAGTAAAAGGACAACCTACAGAGTGGGAGAGAATTTGTGCAAACTATACATCCAACAAAAGTCTAATATCTAACATTTATAAGGAATTTAAACAAATTTACTAGAAAAAAGATGATCCTATTAAAAAGTGGGCAAGGGATATGAGCAGACACTACTCAAAAGAAGACATACATGTGGCCAAAAATCATATGAAAACTAACATCACTGATCATAAAATAAATTCAGATAAAAACCACAATGCGATACCATCTCACACCAGTCAGAATGGCCTTTATTAAAAGTCATAAAGTAATGGCGGGGTGCGGTGGCTCACGCCTGTAATCCCAGCACTTTGGGAGGCCGAGGTGGGTGGATCACGAAGTCAGGAGATCGAGACCATCCTGGCAAACACAGTGAAACCCCGTCTCTACTAAAAATACAAAAAAATTAGCTGGGCATGGTGGTGGGCGCCTGTAGTCTCAGCTACTCGAGAAGCTGAGGCAGTAGAATGGTGTGAACCCAGGAGGCGGGGCTTGCAGTGAGCCGAGATGGTGCCACTGCACTCCAGCCTGGGCAACAGAGTGAGACTCTACCACAAAAAAAAAAGGTCATAAAATAACAAATGTCAGTTAGGCTGCAGAGAAAAAGGGATGCTTATAATCCGTTGGTGGGAGTGTAAATTAGTTCAACCATTGTGAATGACAGTGTGGCGATTCCTCAAAGACCTAAAAACATAAATAACATTCAACCCACCAACCCATTACTGGGTATATACTCAAAGGAAAATATATCATTCTATCATAAAGACACATGCACACATATGTTAATTGCAGCACTACTCACAGTAGCTAAGACACAAAATCAACCCAAATGCCCATTAATGGTAGGTTGGATAAAGAAAATGTGGTACATATAAATCATGTTATACTATGCAGCCATAAAAGAGAACAAGATTATGTCCTTTGCAGGAACATGGATGAAGCTGGAAGATATCATTCTAAGGAAACTAACACAGAAACAGAAAAATGAATATCATATGCTCTCAGTTATAAGTGGGAGCTAAATGATAAGAACACATTGGACACAAAGAAAGAAACAGACACTGGGGCCTATTGAGGAGGGATGGTGGGAGGAGGGAGAGGATAAGAAAAAATACCTATTGAGCACTATGCTTATTATCTGGGTGATGAAATCCTCTTTACACCAAACCTCTGTGACGTGCAGTTTATCTATATAACAATCCTTCACATACATCACTCAACCTAAAAAAGTTATAATTAAAAAATAAAGATTAATAAAAAAGTGAAAGCCAATGCCACTAATACATATCAGATATGTATTTACAAAATACATATCTGATAAAAAGCTTGTATTCAAAATGCACAAAGAACCCTTAAAATCCAATAATAAGGAAACAAACACACCAATTCAAAAGCATGCAGAAGGTCTGACCAAACACCTCATCAGTAAAGATGTACAGATGGCAAATATGCAAATGAAAAGCAACATATATGTCACTAGGGAAGTGCAAATTCAAACAAAAATGAGATACCACTGTATAACTGTGAGAAATGCTAAATCACAAACGCTGACTATACAACATTCTGGTGAATACGTGCAGTAAAAGGAATTCTCATTCATTCCTGTTAGGAATGCAAAGTGGTACAGGAACTTTGGAAAATAGTACAGAAGTTGCTTTAAAAGCTACACATAGAGTCTTATAGTTTTACCCAGCAATTGCGCTCCTTGGTATTTACCCAAATGAATGAAAACTTGTGCCTAAACGAAGACCTACTTGTGAATGTTTTTAGTAGCTTATTTGTAATTGCTAAAAATTTGAAGCCACTAAGATATCCTTAAATAGGTAGATGGATAAACAAACTGTTGTATTTCCTTACAATAGAATGTTATTCATTAATAAAAATAAATAAGCTGTCAAGCCACAAAAACATATAGAGGAACTGTGAAAGCATAGTATTAAGTGAAAGAGGCCAGTCTGAATAGGCTACATACTGTATCATTCCAACTGCATGGCATTCTAGAAAGTGCAAAGATATGGAGACAGTTAAAAGATCTATTGCCTCTAGAGATTTGGGGTGGAAGGTGAGCGATGAATAGGTGGAGTACAGGGAATTTTTATGGTAGTAAAACTCTTCTGTATGTTACTATAACATTCAGTGCATATAGGACATTATTTGGCAAAAGCCATATGTCTATACAGCACAAAGAGTAACCCTGAAATAAACTATTGACTTTAGTTAAAAATAAAGTATCAATATTGGTTCATCAATTATAATAAATGTACCACTCCAATGCAAGATGTCAATAATAGGTTAGTTGTCAGCAGGAGGGGTTCGGTGGAGAGGGAATATATAGGGAATCTCTGAACTTCTCAATTTTTCTGTACACTTATAACTGCTCTTAAAAATAAAATCCATTAATTGAAAAATGGAAAAACAGTCATTTTATTACCTTAAAGTTGTGATTGATAGAGAAAAGAGAAAGTTCAGTCCCTATACAAAATATTTTGCTTTTGATTTTCTCTTCTGCAAATCCTTTAACATTAATCCTTTATCAAGAATACTGTTTTAGCTGAAAAACATATTTTTAATATTGTCTTTATGCTGATAATTTATCAAGAATTTGATTATTAGTTATTGCCTATTTAGATACCCCAGAAAAATCTCAGAAAGATAAATGGGACATATTGCTTAGTAGAAACGAGAATCAGAGGGAAAAAAGGATATTAATATATCCATTTACCTAATGATTTGAATTGAATTTAAGGCAGTTGTCTAAAAGATGTGATAAAATAAAATAAGGTTAAAATAATTCCAGTCTCAATGATTTGAATGTAATATAAACAAGCCTTCAAGTAGGTATACACTGTTCATTCATTTTCAGTAGGTTTAAGAATAATCATTGATAAGAAAACCTTAAATGTTTAGATGATATTTTTTGAGGCAGTCAATAATCTTAAAGGTAGCAGTCTTGGGAACTTATTATGAGATAGATAAGTCATGAGGGACCAGTTGACTGACTTGATATCTAAGGACACACAGTTATAGGAAAGCTTTTCTCAACTAGAATCTAACTCAGTTTTTTCTTTACTTAGTTTAGCTAAAAGCAAGTAACGTGATAAACCAGTATCAAATATCTATTTTAAAAATTGAACTTCTGTTACACTTAGCAATCAGAACATTTAGAATGATGTCATAAACCTATTTTCTGAGTGTCAAAACTTAATGCACAAAATAGTGGGCCCTCAAAGCACTGGTTAGTCTGTCATAAGAAATATTTAAAGTAGGGTATGTACAGTGACACTAAATATAGTGCACGAAAATACAGGTGTCTTTTCATGAAAGAAATTATAAGACTTTAAAAAGGGGGATTAAAATTATTTATCAATAATCTATTATGCATACATTTCAAGTTGTATAACATCTTGTCATTCGAAATATGTATATGACATGTAAGCCTATTAAACTGTACATGTATTTGAATATCAAACATAAAAAATCATCCTCTAATTTCAAACTGTCACTAGCATACTTTTGTATTTCATCACAATCTATAAAATAGAATTCACATGTCACAGACATTTTCTAAATAAACTTTTACAGAAGTAAAATAATTTGTATTGTTACGATGTGAACACACTGGGCATTCTATGAAGTTGGTATTATTTTAAAAGGTTATCCCTGTTTAAAAAGAGAAGAAAAATACCCTGAAAGTTTTTGAGCTCCACTCTTAACCTGATTTATCATTAATATTAAGAAAACGTATTAAAGAATATAATGGATTTTAGAAAGTTTTACTTATCCTACATAGTACCATAAAGTAAAACAGAAAAAAATAAGATTAAAGTGATTATGTGCAAATATCAACTGAAATTTACTAAGTTAAACTTCCTGTTGGTTGTACAAATCTTAGTTCATACTGTAATGTTAATTCCCTGCAGTTCACACCTATATCAATATTTAAATTTCTACATATGTGTAATTATTAATTTTAGAACAAATTTGCATCTGAATATTAAAAAGTAGAAATTTTCCTACTGGGAATAACTGTACACACACACACACATACACACACACACACACACACACACACATCTGGACTTAACTCTAAGTTTCATCCACCCCCCCAACTCCCAGGGAGAGCTAAAGCATTTTGAAAAAAATATTTTTAAAAAGTCCCTTCTTTCAACTAGAAAGGTTGAGGATTCCTGCGTGTATATATATATACTTTTAAAAGCCCCTTTCAACTAAAAAGGTTGAAGATACTGCTTTTACTGGGGAACATAATATTTCAGTTCTAGTTACAGTTCTGTCTATATTATTCCCCTCTACAAGTCCCTTATCATTTGGTTTCTTCAGAGAAATGGAGTTCTCAGACTATAACCGAACTTCAATCTCATTTATCCTTCTATGAAATAAACCTTCTATAATCTATGATAGTATGTACCTATATTTCTAAGGTATCTTCTAAAATACTGTCATAGGGTGCTGTATTTGACAAAGTCTCAGGAGCAAATAGCATTTTTCCTTGGTTTATTATTACATTGTATCACAAGGACTCAACTAGATCTTTGTGCTGAAATACTGGAATTATGTTCAAACATGAACAATGTGATTTTTTTCTCATTTTCATAGCCACAATAAGGTGACCCAGAACTAAATCAGAACATTTCACAATATTATCAGGCAGTATCACTAGGACTAAAAAGAATGATGGCTAAACAAAAACTGCCAAATTCAGGCACGAAGCTATTATTTATACCATGTATCTGTCAAGTTTTTTACCTTAGAACAGAAGATTGTATCTAAGGAGAAGCTTTTTTTCCAGTTACGTGTAACGGGACATATTGTACCCAAACAACTTTGGCACCAGAAGAAGGAGATTCTGAGAAGTGGAAAGTGTTGCTGTTCCTAAAGTCGACAATTTCGTTAGTATGAGAAATGATAACACAAGCTTTACAATTGTTTTCAACTTTTCTTTCTGATAGAATTTACGAACAATAGGTATACTATGTTACTGTGTCAAAAGACTTAGGTGATGAGAACTTGTGAATTAAACAAGGCTCTTAGAATAAAGCTTGTGTTTTGAGCTTCATTACTCCACCAAGACAGTAAAATAAAATATATTTTACTGGGTAAATTATTACCAATTAGAAGATCCCAATGGCAACTGTTACTTCTCCCTGGCTTTTCTCAAATTCTGCTTATTTAGTTTATGAGAAGTCTCAGCAGAGAAGAAACTTCCCTGCTCCATATTTTAGACCAGTAAACGAGAGTACTTGTATATTTGCAACAACTCATTCACATGCATTCACATGTCCCCGGAGTGCACGCGGATGCACACATGCACACACACACACACACGGACTTAACTGTAAGTTTCATCCATCATCCATCTCCCCATCTCCCAGGAAGTACTTAAGCATTTTGGAAAACAATAATTAAAAACCTGCATCTTTTAACTGAAAAGGTTGAGGATTCCCGCAGTAAATGAAAACTAAGACGTTAACTACAGAAACTACTTTTTAAATAGCATTGTGTTTTGAAATAGGAGATCTGTTCAATTACAGCTATAACATTTTTCACACATCACCTAGTTTACTCAAACAGCTTTGTTTTCCAGGTGTGAAAATAAAACATACTTCAGTAATAAATTACTACAAAGTTTAAAATACAGTAATAATTCATTTTTTTTCTCATTTTGTGAAAATATTCCAGGCCTCATCAGAAAACTGTAGTAAAATGTATATAGAAAACTCAGATGATATTTCATATTTATCCACTCTCAGAAGCTTACCAACTATATTTTCTTTTATTTTTCCTTAGTCTAATTCCGGCCAGTTGCCTATAGTTCTGTAAATGAGTCAACCAGCAATTACTGAACATTAATAATGTTTTTTTCAGTCCCAATAGCCTTCAAATAGAACAGTAATTGTCATGAATGCTATGCCACAGAAATAACAACTGTAAGAAGTTCACAATTATCATGAAAAAATGTTTCATTGTAACTTTATATCAAATCTCTCATTTTCTTCTGTCAAACTACAGAAATAATTTTATATCGCCATAAAATACCACAATCACATAAAGCAATATTTGACCAATTAGAGGCTTTCAAACTCTTTTAAAATGACATTGTTTGTTTTCTGACATTTTCAACTTATATGTTTTCCATATTCTAGATTTCTATTAAATAGAATGTCTTATGATACATAATTTACTTTGTTTTTTTACCTGCTAGAAAATCATCAATGAAAATACAACCTAATTGCATTGACAGGGAAACAGCAAAATCTCTGATAATTAATGTGCATGAAAGTTTCTGTTTACATGAATGAGGAGAAAAAAAACTTACCTATTTCACATGGTTAGACTCTAGAGGAAATATATTAAGAAAAGTAACTTATTTGAAAAATTACTTCAAACACACAAATGAAGAATTAATTGAGTGACTAAAAGTAGATATAAAGTGTCATCAATGCAGTCATAAAACTCTAATTATTTTTACTCACGCTGGTTTTCCAGAAATATTATGTATAAATTTTGTTAAATAGTTTTTGGGATATCACTTCTCTAAAATGAAAAATGTGATTGGTACAAGAAGTATTATGAATAATTCTGAATAAAAGAGAGAGGGATACAGGTAAGTCCCTCAAGCCATATTGGTTAAACTCTGAGGATATATAATGTGTGTGTGTTTGTGTGTAATCTTGAATTATTCATATAATAAAGTATGGTAGATTTTAAATTATTTTGGATAAGTTCAAAAATCCTGATATGATGGTTTATAGACAAGTAGAGCATTTGGTAGCAATATAACTAAAACCAGCATATTCGGATGCTGGTGATGTTGCTTGTGGTAATTTAAAATACAATACTCGGCCGGGCGTGGTGGCTCAAGTCTATAATCCCAGCACTTTGGCAGGCCAAGGTGAGTGAATCTTCTGAGGTCAGTTGTTTGAGATCAGCCTGGCCAACATGGTGAAACCCTGTCTCTACTAAAAATACAAAAAAAAAAAAAAAATAGCTGGGTACGGTGGCATGCGCCTGTCACCCCAGCTACTTGGGAGGCTGAGGCAGGAGAATTGCTTGCACCTAAGAGACAGAGGTTGCTGTAGGCTGAGATCATGCCACTGCATTCCAGCCTGGGTGACAGAGAGAGACTGTCTGAAAATAAATAAATACATACATACATACGTACATACATACATACTCAAGTAACACAGTACTATAAATCAAATATCTTTAAGGTGAATAAATACTTCTAAAGTTGAAATAATATATATTGTCAGTCATTTTGAAAATGAAGATATTTAGTTATTGCATTGCTTGAATCAAGTAACAGCTTAACATGCTCTTACAATATATACCAATAATCCCTTCTATTTTCATCAAGCCCATGAAGACTTTCTGGAAATATTAAAACTGCCACATTTGGTCATTCTATTATATTTTATCAAATATGTAGGTCTCGCTTAGGAGCTATGCAAAGGAAGACTTTACTACGGGGTCTTTATTTACGTCTTTCTTTCAATATACCTTTCACATTTTTTGGTCCATGAAACTTGGGCTCTGTGTAGTTTTACCAAAATTGCATCTGACTCTACACTATGGTCTCATGACATATCAATCTTTCAACAGAATATAGTTTTGTTGGGTTGATATTGATTCATTCAAAGAGTACGAAACTATCTTTCTCCACATATGTACTCGCCAAAATATTAATAAATATTAAAAATGGGGAAAAAAGAAAAAAATTCTGATCTCAGGCCCACAGCTTTTTTCCATATACATGTTTTTTCAAATATATTACAAAACCATGACAGTGTAGCTGAGAGGCTGCCAATAACTTTAGATAATTTTCTGAAAATCATTTCTTGAGGAACACACTGACTCTGTGATTTTATATTAATTATATACGATAGTAGATTACGCCTAAACTTAATCTTTCTTTTCATTCTCCAACAAATAATTTGTAAGAATTAAAGTAAATATTGCAGAGTTTTACATCTTTGAAAAATCACCTAGACACTTTTCACTAGTTTTGGCAATGTTCACTTAGTTTAAAGGGACCACATTATGCTCAATGTGAACTTGATTTTCTTCATCCAAAAGTGAGGGTACTTAATTATTTTTTAGTATCTGTTAACTGAGGTCTTGACTTCTCCTCCGAGACCTCCTGCTTTCTGCAGAGGGATCAATTCATACTGTTGTTTGGTGACTCTATTCATTTAATTCTGACTTTCCCCTGGTCATCTTCCTTGATAAAAAATTACGTTTTATTGATACTCAAAGGCTGTTCAATGAAACAAAGGATTTTGTATCTTGCAATGAGTTGTATACTATAAAGTAAAAGTCTAAGATGAAATTTGGGACTTGGGAGATGAAGTTCAGCATCAGCAAAATGAAGGGTAGCATACAGAAAGAACATTTTGAAAATTATATTTAGAGTCACAATTCAGTTTGCGCTGCTTTCTCATTTTTTAAACTTTGCCTTCAATTTAACCAAGTTGCAAAATATCCATTTAATACTCTGGCCATGGAATATAATTAAGATCTTACACTTAGGTTGTGATACCATTTAGCCCAAAGGATGGAAAAGAACCTTAAGTTTGTAAAGTGAGTAATGGACGTACTAAAGATGAAACCCCATCAACCAGGACGAAACAGTGATACATGGATTAAAATGCTCCTAAACTAAAACTTTAATGTGTGCAATTCATATTTTCAAAGTTGCGTGGGGGCATTAATCTCTATACAACAAGTTTTCTGGATTAAAACTTCCACTTTCTGAAGTAGTTAAATGTAAATCAAAGCTGAGGTAGTGATCCTTCTTAGGAGGTAATGAAAATGTATATTGTGCCGGGCGCGGTGGCTCACGCCTGTAATCCCAGCACTTTGGGAGGCTGAGGCGGGCGGATCTCAAGGTCAGGAGATCGAGACCACGGTGAAACCCCGTCTCTACTAAAAATACAAAAAATTAGCCGGGCGCGGTGGCGGGCGCCTGTAGTCCCAGCTACTCAGGAGGCCGAGGCAGGAGAATGGCGTGAACCCAGGAGGCGGAGCTTGCAGTGAGCCGAGATCGCGCCACTGCACTCCAGCCTGGGCGACAGAGCGAGACTCCATCTCAAAAAAAAGAAAAAAAAGAAAAAGAAAATGTATATTGTTTAACTATGTCATATTTTCAAATGGAACCTGAAAATTGAGGTTCTTAAAGACACAAGAGGTGAACCCAAGCCAGGAGAATAAAGCAATGCACAAAAATAATTATTTAGCTAAGAGAGCCATAAATAGTCAGATACAGGGTTGAAGTAAAGCAATGGCTTAGAAAAGGCATGGCAATTATTTTTGTGGCATCCTATAACACCAATGCTACTAATTATATCTTGGCTGTCCATCTGCCACACTCTACATATATAGAACTTCAGGTGTCCAGTATGCATTAAGGACAAACATTGTGGTGACACATTCCCAACATTCAATAAATCTGTCAGTTTTGTGAAGGCAGGAACTGTGACTACAAACCTTAACAACTAGCAGGTGCTGGCGTATAGTAGGTGTGTAATAAATACATTTTAATTGAAAGGAATTAACAAGTGCATCCAAAGTATTATTGTTATCAGGAATTTTCCAGAGTGGTCTTTTTAGGTACTTTTCCTTTGGTTCTGGCACGGGCCTGTTGATTAGTAGTGTCACATTTGAATGGTATGATCAGAGTGTTAGATTTACGTCAGATGAAGGGAAGAAAAGAAAATCAGGCCTGGCGTGGTGGCTCATGCCTGTAAATCCAGCATTTTGGGAGGCTGAGGCAGATGGATCACCTGAGGTCAGGAGTTCAAGGACAGACTGGTGAACATGGTGAAACCCTGTCTCTACTAAAAATATGAAAAATTAGCTGAGCATGGTGGCATGTGCCTGAAGTCCCAGCTACTCAGGAGGCTGAGTCATGAGTATCGCTTGAACCCCAGAGGCGACTCTGTCTAAAAAAAAAAAGGAAAATTAAGGTACTTTCATTTTATTTTAAAACATTGATTAGGGCTATGTCAAACAAAAATTTTGAAGTGTATCTGACATCAATTTCTGCTTCATCAGTGAACTGATTTATCTCTATTAAACATGCTCAAACCTTACCATTCTCTCTCTTCTTCACTTTTCCAAAGCTGTTTATTTACCTCTGGTTGGCTATTTCAGTTTTCTCGTGATTAAAGCATAAGTGATAAATATGTATTTAATGTCTTTTTAAAGATGGGATTTTGAGCCCTAAATATCCTTAAATTTACTCAGCATAATCCTGGTTTCTACTCCCTCCCAGTTCCAAAGATACTATATCATGTGGCTTTCTTTCTACTTTAATTAGGGAGATGGATGGGGAAATTTCCATCTCAACAGTACCTAATTTACTATTTTATGGTGTGAAAGGAAAAGAAATATCGGGATCCCCAAATCACTCAGCCAAAGGGAGAAGTCAAGCTGGCGACTGCATTGGGAAAACCTGCCTCCCAGTCTATTCCTAAGTAAGATAGCTACAAAGATAAAAAAGCTACACACCTCCTTCACAATTTGCTCACAAAGAAATTCCTTGTGGACAAAGAACAGACAGAATTCAAAGTCATCCCTCTGCTCATGTGGGACATATTCATATCTCATTGCTTCCTTTGCCCTATTGTTTCACTAAACCAGACTAAGGCATAAGTGACTGTAAATTGCATATTCAGTGGAAGGCTAATCAAAGACTCAAAAGAATGCAACCCTTTGTCCTTTGTCTATCTATGACCTAGAATCCCCTCACTTCTAGTTTTCCGACCTTTCTGGACATATATTGATTAATGTCTCATGTCTCCCTAAAATGTATAAAACAAAGCTGTGCTCCAACTACCTTGGGCTAATGTCATCAGGAACTCCTGAGGTTGTTTCACAGGTGCATCCTTAACCTTGGCAAAATAAACTTTCTAAATTGATTGATACTAGTCTCAAATACTCATGGTTTACAAGGGTTACCTCCCAAATAAATAATATCACTTGGCTGTTTAGGGAGACAACTCTCTTATTCTTTCTGCACATATAAAAAAAAAAAACAAAATATCTTGAACCTGATAAATAGGCTTCTTCACAGCTTATAAGAACTCTAGTCTTCTTTGTTAATGGCAAAGTGTTTGAAAGCTTCAAATTCTGGTGATGCTAGAAGTACAAATGACAACCTAAAATATCCTTTACATACTTGCTAGCTAATCTACAATAGGGATTAATATGCCACACGCAAACACTATTATTTTGATGGCATGCTATTTTTTGTTTTATAAAAAAACCTTAATCATTTTCCCAAGCAGTGGCTCTGAAATTGGAAACATCCCAAAACATTTTCTGATATCTGCAAGCCTGGTAATGCCTGTTGAAGATTTTGAAGGAAATGGCATTTTGCATGACATTATTTTTTTAAACTCCCTTTCAACTAAATCACATAACAGATGGAGGTGAGGAAGGGAGTTTGTACTAGTAGAGAAAATAATTGAAATGAGAACAGAAAAAAAGCAGATGATTTGTCAGGAGCTCATACAACATTTTAGAGTTCCAAATCAACAACTAAAAGGAAGAATCAAATTTCCAAATTGTTTGGTAGGAGTATAAAGCAATAAGACAATTTTCTAAAGGATGGTGTTTCCTAATATTTTTATTTAGCAGAGCCCCTTTATCTACCAAAAATCACTGTCATAAACCCAGGTTCTAAACCTTCTCTGAGGAAAGTTTTCCTCTAGGAAGTATGTCCCCCGCCCCACTTTATTTCAAGTCAGAATAGCACCTATAGCTCTTCCCAAGGACTCAAAAGCTCAGAAAAGCATGTTATCAAGATTTTCTACAATTTTATCATAGATATACTATTGGTGGATGAACAAATTGAAATTTATGTTTCACTGTGACCACTGGTTTCTGCACACTTTTGTCAATCATTGACACAATTTTTAAAGATAACTAGTATTGAACAAGTTTAGCACTTATCTCAGGTTGATTAGTAGTGTCTAGTCTCCTGTCTTAATAGAAAAGTGAATGTGTGTTTACCTCAGTTTTTCTTTTAAAATTCTTTCAAAGTTAATCAAGCTCCTAGACTGGGGTATTAGTTTTTAAAACTGCTTTTAAAAAGCAAAAGCCAAAACTATAAAAATCCTGGAAGACAACCTAAGCAATGCCATTCTGCATATAGGAAAGGGCAAAGATTTCATCAAAAAGAAATCAAAAGCAATTGCAACAAAAGCAACAATTGACAAATGGGATCAATGTAATTAAAATAAAGAGCTTCTGCACAGTAAAGGAAACTACCAAGAGAGTGAACAGACAGCCTACATAATGGGAAAAATTTCTGCAATCTATACATCTGGCAAAAGTCTAATATCCAGCATCTATAAGAACCTTAAAAAATTTCCAAGAAAATAAAAAAAAGCACCACCATTAAAAAGTGGACAAAGAACATGAGCAGACACTTTTCCAAAGAAGACATGCATGCAGGCAATGATCATATAAAAAAAAAGCTCAACATCACTGACCATTAGAGAAATGCAAATCAAAACGAGATACCATTTCACGCCAATCAGAATGGCTATTCAAAAGTCAACAAATGGCAGTTTCTGGCAAGGTTGCGGGGAAAAGGGAACACTTATACACTGCTGGTGGGAGTTAAATTAGTTCAACAATTGTGGACGACAGTGTGGTGATTCCTCAGAGACCTAAAAATATAACTACCATTTGGTCCAGAAATCCCATTACTCATTATATACCCACAGAAATATAAAATGTTCTATTATAAAGACACATGAACTCATATGTTCATTGAAGCACTATTTGCAATAGCAAAGATGTAGACTCAACCCAAATGCCCATCAGTGGTAGACTGGATAAAGAAAATGTGGTACATATACACCATGGAATATTATGCAGCTATAAAAAAGAACATTATGTCCTTTGCAGCATCCTGGGTAGAACTGGACGTCAACCATTATCTTTAGCAAATTAATGCAGGAACAGAAAACCAAATACTGCTTGTTCTCACTTACAAGTGGGAGCTTAATGATGAGAACTAATGGATACTAGGCTTAATACCTGGGTGATGAGATAATCCGTACAGCAAACCCCCATGCAATAAGTTTACCTATCTAACAAAGATGCACATATATCTCTTAACTTAAAATAGAAGTTAAATTGTAAAAAAGGAAAATAAAGTGATTCCTTGCCACCTTATCCCCCAAAGACATTCTATTTTCAACTATTTGACTTATTTGACTGATTTATTTGGTATTTAAATAAATACATGAAAATAACTTTCTTGTGTGACTACTTGATGATTTTCAGCTTTAAACATTATGTAATAATTTTTTCACTAAAGATAAGAAAACCTTAATCCACTTTTTCCTATCTCTTCCCAACACTAACGCTGAGTTAAAATATTATATCCTCCCATTGTAGCTATATGAATATTTGATTGATATCAGTATCTGTGGCTTATTTCACTATGAAAACTATGTACCATATCATTTACAATGCAGTCATGTAATATACTATGATTGTCTTTTATTTTATGCCTAAGTTTTTAAATTATTCTTGGATTTAATCATTATATTGAATTTTTAGTTGCTTAATTTATTGTGTTATTATTAGTGACTTAAAAGGCAATGCCTTCCCTCATTCTGTAATTAGCTTCCTAGTCTATTCCAACACATTATCTTCTAACAATCCATTGTCTTAAAGTATCTCTAACAGCTTCTGGTCTATTAAAGTCGGGAGTGGCTGCTCTCTAAATCCATTGAAAGCACTTGTCTTGTAATTTCTCTTCACCCTCACCCCGGGTTTTTCTATTTCTCTTTTGAATCCTCTCTTTCTTAGATACTAAGTCTTCTGTGTTTGGTAGAGCCCATCCATTAGTAGTTTCCTGGAAAGAGTGCATGAAAGTTTATTTTCAGAGACAATGCATATCTGTAAGTATACTAATTCACCCTCACACTGGACTAGTAGTCCATATTTAGAATTCTAGATAGGCAATTATAATTCTTGAGAATTTTGATGACACCCTTCTTGTATTTTCTAGCTTCCAGTGTTACTATTGAGAAGATTAACCCCTTTCTAATTATTTTTTTTAATTAAATGAAGAAACATGTTTGTCTATTTTGCAAGTCTCTGAATGCTTGTAGAGTTATATCTTTGTCTTTAATGTAATACAATTTCAAAATGGTAGTTAAGATTCCTTGATATGTTTTGGCACTGTGTCCCCACCCAAATCTCATGTTCAGTTGGAATCCACTATGTCGAGGGAGACACCTGGTGGGAGATGATTGTATCATGGGGGTGGAGTTCTCCCTTGCTGTTCTCATGATAGTGAGTTCTCATGAGATCTGGTTGTTTGAAAGTGTGTAGCACTTCTCCCTTTGCTCTCTTTCTTCTGCCATCATACGAAGACATGTTTGCTTCCCTTTCACTCTTCTGCCATGATTGTAAGTTTCCTGAGGCCTCCTTAGTCATGCCCTATACAGCCTGTGGAACTGTGAGTCAATTAAACCTCTATCCTTTGTAAATTACCCACTCTCAGGTAGTTCTTTATAGCAGTGCAAGAACAAATTAATAAAGAAAATTGGTACCAGAGAAGTGGGGCATTGGAATAAAGAGACCTGAAAATGTGGAAGTGACTTTAGAACTTGGTAATGGGCAGAGGCTGGAACATTTTGGAGGCCTCAGAAGAAGATGGGAAGATTAGGAAAATGTTGGAACTTCTTAGAGACTTGATAAATGATTTTGAACAAAATATTGACAGTGATGTGGACAGTGAAGCTCAGGCTGAGGAGGTCTCAGGTGGAGATAAGGAACTTATTGGGAACTGAAGTAAAGGTGGCTCTTGTTATGCTTCAGCAAAGAGACTGGTGCCATTGTGCCCATGTTCCAGAGAACTGTGGAACTTTGGGCTTGACAGAGATAATTTAGGATATCTGGTGGAAGAAACCTCAAAGCAACAAAGCATTCAAGAAGTGGCCTGGATGCTTCTAAAAGCCTATACTCATTTGCATACACACAGAAACTATAACTAATTTTTAAAAGAAATGTAGAGCATAGAAGTTTGGGAAATTTGCAACCCAGCCATGTGGTAGAAAAGAAAAACCCATTTTCACAGGAGAAATTCAAGCCTGCAGCAGAAATTTGCATAAGTAGAGAAGAGCCAAACGTTAAGAGCCAACCGTTAGTAGCCAAGATCATCGGCAAAATGCCTCCAAGGCATTTCAGAGACCTTGATGGTAGCCCCTCCCATCAAACGCCTGGAGGCCCAGGAGGAAAAAATAGTTTAGTGGGCCAGACTCAGGTCCCTGCTGCTCTGCACAGCCTCAGGTCATTGTGCCCTGCATCCCAGCCACTTCAGCTCCAGCTGCAGATATATCCAGACCACTGCTTTAGAGGGTGTAAGCCACAAGCCTTGGCAGCTTCCATGTGATGTTTAGCCTGGGAGTGTGCAGAGGGCAATAGTTGAGGCTTGGGTCCTCCGCATAGATTTCAGATGATGTATGAAATGCCTGGATGTCCAGGCAGAAGTTTGCTGCTGGGGCAGAGCCTTCATGAAGAACCTCTAATAGGTTTTTTATTGTGGAATAAAAAATGTGGTGTTGGAACCCCCACACAGAGACCCCACTGGGGCACTGCATAGTGAATCTGTGGGAAGAGGTCCACCATCCTCCATACCCCAGAATAGTAGATCCAGCAACAGCTTGCACTGTGTGGCTGAAAAAGTTGTAAAAGCAGCCATGGGGCGCTTTACCCTGCAAAGCCACAAACTCAGAGCTGCTCAAGGCCTTGGGAGCCCACCCCTTGTGTCAGTGTGGCCTGGATATGAAACATGGAGTTAAAAAAGATTATTTTGGAGCTTTAAGACATAATAACTGCCCTGCTGTGTTTCAAACTTGCATAAGGCCTATAGCTCTTTTGATCTGGCTGATTTCTCCCTTTTGGAATGGGAGCATTTACCCAATACCTGTACCTCTATTGTATCTTGGAAGTAACTAACTAACTAACTGTTTTTTGTTGTGTGTGCCTGCTTTTTTGTTGTTGTTGTTGTTGTTTGTTGTTTTTTTTTTTACAGGCTTATAAGTGGAAGGTACTTGCCTTGTCTCAGATGAGATTTGGACTTTGTTGGACTTTTGAGTTAATGCTGAAATGAGTTAAGACTTTGTGGGACTATTGGCAAGATATAATTGTGTTTTGAAATGTGAGAAGGACATGAGCTTTGGGAGGGGACAGGGGCAGAATATATGCTTTGGCTTTGCATCCCCACTCAAATCTCATCTTTATTTGTAATCCTCAATGTTGGGGGAGAGACCTGGTGGGAGGTGATTGGATCATGGGGGCAGATTTCTCCCTTACTGTTATCATGATAGTGTTTTCATAAGATCTGGTTGTTTGTAAGTGTGTAACATCGCCCCATCTATTCTCTCTCTCTCCTGTCACCATGTGAAGATGTGCTTGCTTCTCCTTTACCCCTCTTCCATGATTGTAAGTTTACTGAGGCCTGCCCAGCTATGCCTCCTGTGCTGCCTGTGGAACTGTGACTCAATTAAACATTTTTTTTTTAATTACCCAGTCTAAAATAGTTCTTTATAGTAGTGTGAGAACAGATTAATACAGTCCTTGAGATCAAATCACTGTTCTGTGTAATCTTGACCTAATTATTTAACCATTGTGAAGGTCTTGCATGTAAATTAACCTCATCTTTAAAAATGAGTATCATAATAACATGCACATCTTGGAGATGTTGAGAGCATTAAAATGGGTTAATTACATGAAAAGTGTTTAGAACAATGGCTGGCATGGGGTAAGTACTTGACAAACATTATAAGTGCTCATATGGGTCCATTTTCTAACATTGTGCTGGAACTTGATGAACCCAAATAATCTGGAAGCTCATGTATTTTAGAGTGGATAAAATTACCTGAAAAACACTTTTTGGTAATTTTCTACTCTTTATTTTCTGAGGTCTCCCTCTCTGGAATTTGGACTAACCTCTAATTGTCTTATTTACTTCTCTTATTGTTTAATCCATTTGTTTGTTTTATTTTCTGAGATACATTCTCAACTCTATCTCCCAACCACTTTTTAAATTTTTTTTCTTCATTTCTTTTCATTTCACTTAACAAAGTTTTAATTTCCAGGACATTTAAACTTTTTTCTGAATGTTTTACTTTTATTCAATATATTCTTATTTCATATACATATATATACACACACACACATACACACACACACACACACACACATACACACATATATATACATATATACACACACATATATATACACACATATATACATGTGTTTGTAAATTTTCTTCTATGTTCATGATCTGTTTCTGCTAATTTGATTATTTGTGTATTTTCGATTTGCTTGTTATGCTCTCACTCTTTCAACCTCTTTGCTTTACTCAAATGCTTGTTAATGCTCACTACATAATTACATTGAAGAGTGAAGTGCTGAAACTGATTAGAAGCTCTCTACACAAGGATATGGCTTTTAGTCTGTGTTCTTCAATGTAGAGTGGTCTGTTTAAGCCAGTTTTAAAATTTATCTTAGTTTTTAATTGGCACATAAAATTGTACACGTTTATGAGGTACAGTGTGATATTTAAATGCATATATACATTTTATAATAATCCATTCACGGTGTTTTGCATGTCTATGGGAAAATCCAATGTCTATATCAATAGATCTCTTTTCTCGGGCAGTATAATCTTCCAGAGAAGTTTCTCCAGTATTTTGTTTTTCTTGGGTCTTATCCTGGTTGCCATCATTATGGGGTAAGAACCCCGGGGTCTCAACATTCATTTAGTACATAGCTCCCTGTATTCAAGATCATACAAGTTCACTTCTGCTAGATGTACCTCAGTCACGATACCTCTATTTCATCTTTTCTATAGAATAAAACTTTAACCTTCTGCTGGAGTTGGGAAGACAAAGGTTTTATATGTTGAGAGGAGAAATACTATTTATTTTATTTTGTTACTATTTTATTTAACTGTATAGTTTTTAAATCTACCCTGCCATTTTCAGCTCAGCTTGCCTCAACACTGCCAGAGGTACCTGATGTTTGCAGTTCCTAAACTTTGGGAAGATATCTCCACTTTTCCAACTTCTACCTTAAGATTCAGGTTTCCTGGGCCTGCTAAGTCAGTTATCAATCATCCATCTGATTTTCAGCTTCCCAGATTTGTCACTATTTTGTTCCTTTTTATCATTTTTAATTATCAATGTATGACTTTTAAAAATTTTAAACCTTATTATATGGAGGTATTACGAACTAGCAGAAATAAATGCATATATCTTGTCCACCATCTTTATCTGTAAGTCTTTCAAAATTACTTTGCAAAATGTTTGCTGTAATAATTTTATCTTCAATTATATTTGATATATGGACAGAAGTTTAAAGACATTTCCTATATGTGTACTTAAACTTTGATTCAGTATGTCATCTAAAGACAAAATAAGCCAATTTCCTGTAACCTGTATGGTAGTAAAAACGACTCCTTTACTTGGAAGAGGTGTATGATGATTTACATTGCTCAAAACTAAGAACTCTAGTTCACAATAACCATGCAGTAGAAAACTAAACATGTAGGTTAAAAGAAGTAATAGATTTAACAAATTAAACATAATCAGGGCTCAACAATCTCTTTAGCATAAATGCCTTGTAAGCAGAAATGCTAAGAGCACCAAATTTTTAAATTTGACCTGCTTATTATGGTTTTAAATTAACTATTATGATAATATTTCAATGCTGTTCTTATGTTTTGTACTTTTAACTGATAATTATGAAAAGATGGTAAGTTAGGCGGATGCATGGCAAATTATACATTGATACAATTAATAATGTTATAGTTTCTTGAAAGGACAAATGAAGTGCCTATGTAAAGAAAAAGGTTTCTAAGATTAGAAAGTATATTTCAATAACAATTAAAATATTATATTTCCACTATTTATTTTTAAAAATCATTTTACTTAAGTTCTTTGATGAATATACTGTGCCACTGATCTCTTAGCAACTTCAAGTGGCATAAAAAATACATTTTTTCACACCTCTGAAAATGAATCAAATCTTAAATCAAGTAATTTTTCCAATCTTACCTTCTCTCATAATAATTTTCCTTTAAAAGCAATCCCACTTTATAGGTTTCTTTTTGCTAATGTCTAGTGGCAAAGCAAGACTTTTTTCAAAGTGAAAATTTTAAAAATCACTGATTTGTGGCCAGTAATAAAGACCATTCACCTGTAAAGGGTTATCATGATTAATTAAGTATTAGCTGTACAGAAAATAATAACCCTCTGTGAATTTTCTAGTAGTATTAAAGATAAAATCACTAACAGAGTAAAAATCAGAAATAGTTATAAATGCAGCACAACTTTTCATGGTCTAATCCATTGTCATAATTTAATAATCATGTGCAAAGAACATACTAATTCATTAACAATAAGAACTGTAAGGTTATTTTGCTATGAACTGGACAAAAATTCAACCCTATTAAGCTCACTTTGGTTTAAAAATGAAATTCAGTATCATTCATAAAGTGTTGGAAGCATTGTTACTGCTGTATAACCAACTGGTAAATGTGTTAAAGGATAGTATCCTCTGTCATACTCTCTCTCTCTCATTGTCGAAGTTTAAAATCTGTACATTTTTTTGTAGGTGGTAGATATTTGGAAGCTTACAAAGATAACTTTTCGGGGCCTTCATATTCTGCATTAGAAGTTATAGCTTAAATATATTTTAACAGCTTAATTGTGACTGATTACCAATTAGCTGAGAACTCAGTTTGTGTTTCACAATTGAGGTCAATGGAGTTGATCATTGAATGCCTTCAAACATTTTGGTCTGACTTGAAGTTTTCAGGTGCTAGTGTTACTCAATGACATTAGTATTGCTTAAGGAACCCTCTGTTCGTAGAAATGTTTCAAGGCTTTATTTATTTATTCACTTAAAACATTTTTTTGAGGGATGCAGAGGGTATTTTTTTTTTTTTTTTAATAAAGAGGCTGGCTTAGGAACTTTGGCTGAGGCACCCAGGCCCAAAAGGATTTCAGCCACCTAAGCTGAGCAATCAAGTACTTGGGGTTTAGTTTGTCTTCCCTCAAATAATGTACTTGAAAGGCTCAAAGAGTAATTCTGATATCTTAGTAGATATTATGTAGATTTAATTGTTTTCATAAAAAAAATTTTGTCTGATTTCATTTATTGGTTAAAGTACCCTAATTCCCTATGTTGTAATTTTAAGCTTTTTATTGTTCCTGACAGAGGACATTCAGACGTAGAATGGAGAATAAATGGATAATAAGGGCCCTTTTTTATTTTTATGCCTGAGGATATCCAGCTTTCCCAACACCATTTATTGAAGAGACTGTCCCTTCCTCAATTGTGTGTTCTCGTTTTTGTGGAAAGCCATTCGGCTGTGGTGCAATTGTTACAATTGATGAACCAATATTGATACACTATCATTAACTAAAGTTAACAGTTTACGTTAGGGTTTACTCTATGGTACAATTCTATGTATTCTGGCAAATGCATAATATCATATATCCACTATTACAACATTATACCGAACAATTTCACTGCCTTAAAAATCCCCTGTGCTACCACAATTCATTTGTGTGTCTTCTTTTGAGAAATGTGTATTTGAATATTTTGCCTATTTTTTATTGGATTATTAGATTTTTTTTTTCCTATAGAGTTGTTTGAGCTCCTTATATATTCTGGTTATTCATCCCTTGTCAGATGGGTAACTTGCAAATACTTTCTCCTATTCTGTGGGTTGTCTCTTCATTTTGTTGACTGTTTCCTTTTCAGTGAAGAAGTTTTTAAACTTGATGTGATCCCATTTGTCTATTTTTGGTTTGGTTGCCTGTGCTTGTGGGGTATTGCTCAAGAAATGCACGCCCAGACCAGTGTCTTGGAGAGTATCCCCAATATTTTCTTGTAGCAGTTTCATATTTTGAGATCTTAGATTTAAGTATTAATCCATTTTGACTTGATTTTTGTATAAAGTGAGAGACAGGGATCAAGTTTAATTCTTCTGCATATGGATATTGATTTTCCCAGCATCATTTATTGGAGAGACTGTCTTTTCTCCAATGTATGTTATTGGCATCTTTCTTGAAAATGAGTTTACTATAAGTGCATAGATTTGTTCCTGTGTTATTTATTCTGTTTCATTGGTCTGTGTTTCTGCTTTTATGACAGTACCGTACTTTTTTGGTTACTATAGTTCTACAGTATAATTTGAAGTCAAGTAATGGGATTCCTCCAGTTTTGTTCTTTTTCTCAGGATGGTTTTGGCCATTCTGGATCTTTTGTTATTTTGTATAAATTGTAAGATTATTTTTTCTCTTTCTGTGAAGAATGTGATTCGTATTTTGACAGAGATTGCATTGAATTTGTAGATTGATTTATGTAGTATGAAAATTTTAACAATATTGATTATTCTAATCCATAAACATGAAATGTCTTTTCATTTTGTTGTGTGTCCTCTTAAATTTCTTTTATCAGTGCTTTAATGTTTTTATTGTAGAGATTTGTCATGCCTTTGGTTAAGTTAATTTCTAAGTACTTATTAATACTTGCATTTTCGGCTATTGCAAATGAAGTTACTGTTTTGATTTCTTTTTTACATTGTTCAATATTGGCATATAGAAATGCTACAGATTTTTGCAGGTGAATTTTGTACCCTTCAGTTTGACTGAATTTGTTTATCATTTCTAATAGTATTTTGGTAGTGTCTTAATATAAGATTACATTATCTGCAGCAAAAATAATTGTGACTTCTCCCTTTTGTCATCTGAATGCCCTTTATATCTTTCTTTTGTCTAATTCTTCTAGCTAGGACCTCTAGTATTATGTTGAACAATAGTGGTGACAATGACCATATTTGTCACATTTCCTATCTTAGAGGAAAGTTTGCAGTTTTTCCACATTCAGTATGATACTAGCTGTGGGTCTGTTATATATGGCTTTTATTATTTGGAGGTTGTTTCTTCTATCTCAACTTTCTGATAGTTTTTCTAATGAAGAGATGTTGAAATTCATCAAATGCTTTTTCAGCATCAATCGAAATAATCTTTTCTATCATTCATTTTTTAAATTATTATTATACTTCAAGTTCTAGGGTACATGTGCATAACGTGCAGGTTCGTTACATATGTATACTTGTGCCATGTTGCTGTGCTGCACCTATCAACTCGTCAGCACCCATCAACTCGTCATTTACATCAGGTATAACTCCCAGTGCAATCCCTCCCTCCTCCCCCCTCCCCATGATAGGCCCCGGTGTGTGATGTTCCCCTTCCCGAGTCCAAGTGATCTCATTGTTCAGTTCCCACCTATGAGTGAGAACATGCGGTGTTTGGTTTTCTGTTCTTGTGATAGTTTGCTAAGAATGATGGTTTCCAGCTGCATCCATGTCCCTACAAAGGACACAAACTCATCCTTTTTTATGGCTGCATAGTATTCCATGGTGTATATGTGCCACATTTTCTTAATCCAGTCTGTCACTGATGGACATTTGGGTTGATTCCAAGTCTTTGCTATTGTGAATAGTGCCGCAATAAACATACGTGTGCATGTGTCTTTATAGCAGCATGATTTATAATCCTTTGGGTATATACCCAGGAATGGGATGGCTGGGTCATATGGTACATCTAGTTCTAGATCCTTGAGGAATTGCCATACTGTTTTTCATTATTTTAATATGAGTTATCACATTGATTGATTTGCATATGTTGGCCCATCCTTCCATCTCTGGGATAAATCCCACTTGGTCATTATAAATAATCTTTTTTAATGTATTATTGAAATCAGTTTACTAATATTTTATCCAGGATATTTGCATCAATATTCAATGAAACCTTTTCAGACTGGCTTTTTTAAACCTCTGAATAATATTCCAATTTGTGGATGCACTATGGAATATTTATTCACCTCTTGAAGCACATTTTGGTAGCTTCTGTGGTTTGAAAAGTATTAATAAAGTAGTTATTGACTTTTATGTACAGGGTTTTCTCTGGACATAAGTTTTTAATACATTTGAGTAAAGACATGGGATCATGATTATGGAATTTTATGGCAAGACTATGGTTAGCTTGTAAAAAGCTGCCAAATATCTTTTAAAGTGTCTATACATCTTTGCATCTGCCAGCAATGAATAGCAACCTGCATTGTTTCACATACTCGCCAGCACTTGATGTTGTCAGTGTTTGGGATTTAGCATTTCTCTTAGGTGTGTTTTTGTTTTACTTTTTAATTCTATTATGACATGTGATGTTTAGCATCCTTTCATATGCTTATTTCCCATCCGTATATATTCTTTGATGTGGTGTCTTTTCAGCTATTATACACAGTTTCTATTTGGTTTTTATTTGGGTTATTTGTTTTCTTTTTGATGAGTTATAAGGGTTCTTTGTATATGTTGAACACAAGTTTTTTGTTTTTGTTTTTGTTTTCAGATATGTGTTTAACTCCCATCAGTGGCTCATCTTTTAATTCTCTTACAATGGCTTTCACAGAGCAGAATTTTTATTGATTTGCATATGTTGAACCAGCCTTCCATCCCAGGGATGAAGCCCATTTGATCATGGCGGATAAGCTTTTTGATGTGCTGCTGGATTCGGTTTGCCAGTATTTTATTGAGGATTTTTGCAAGGATGTTCATCAGGGATATTGGTCTAAAATTCTCTTTTTTTGTTGTATCTCTGTCAGGCTTTGGTGTCAGAATGATGCTGGCCTCAAAATGAGTTGGGGAGGATTCCCTCTTTTTCTATTAATTGGAATAGTTTCAGAAAGAATGGTACCAGCTCCTCCTTGTACCTTTGGAAGAATTCAGCTGTGAATCCATCTGGTCCTGGACTTTTTTTTGGTTGGTAGGCTATTAATTATTGCCTCAATTTCAGAGCCTGTTATTGGTCTATTCAGGGATTCAACTTCTTCCTGGTTTAGTATTGGGAGGGTGCATGTGTCCAGGAATTTATCCATTTCTTCTAGATTTTCTAGTTTATTTGCATAGAGGTGTTTATAGTATTCTCTGATGGTGGTTTGCATTTCTGTGGGATCGGTGGTGATAACCCTTTTATCATTTTTTATTGTATCTTTTTGATTCTTCTCTCTTTTCTTCTTTATTAGTCTTGCTAGTTGTCTATCAGTTTTGTTTTTCAAGCATCTTTACATCAGCACTCCACTACTTAGTACCAATTTACTATATTAGCCTGCTCTCACACTGCTAATGAAGATATATAAGATTGGTTAATTTATAAAGAAAAGATGTTTAATTGACTTACACTTCCACATGGTTTTGGAGGCCTCAATCATATCTGAAGGCAAATAAGGAGCAAAGTCACATCTTAACATGACAATAGAAGAGAGCTTGTGTAGGGGAACTCCCCTTTATAAAACCATCAGATCTCATAAGACTTATTCATTATCATGAGAATAGCATGGGAAAGACCCGCTCCCATGATTCAATAACATCCCACCAGGTCACACCCACGACACATGGGAATTATGGAAGCTACAATTCAAGATGAAATTTGGATGAGGACACAGCCAAACCTTATCAGAATGCTTTATATTTCTTTGGGTATCAACCCAGTAGTGGGATTGCTAGGTCAAATGGTAGTTCTTTTGTTAGCTCTTTAAGGAATTAATACACTGTTTTCCAAAATGGTTCAACTAGTTTACATTCTCATCAAAAGTGTATAGGCATTCCCTTTTCTCCACAGCCTCCCCAGCATCTGTTATTTTTTGACTTTTTAATAATAGCTATTATGACTAGTGTGAGATGCAACTCCTTGGGGATTTATTTGATTTGCCTTTCTGTAATGATTGGTGATATTGAGGTTTTTGTTTTGTTTTGTTTTGTTTTGTTTTAACGCTTTTTGGCTGCAAGCATGTTTTGTATTGAAAAGTGATGGATCGTGTCCTTTGCCACTTTTTAATAGGGTTGTTTATTCTTT
>NW_012103266.1:5285496-5302123 GCF_000951045.1 Mandrillus leucophaeus | reverse complement strand
GTATATGTTGAACACAAGTTTTTTGTTTTTGTTTTTGTTTTCAGATATGTGTTTAACTCCCATCAGTGGCTCATCTTTTAATTCTCTTACAATGGCTTTCACAGAGCAGAATTTTTATTGATTTGCATATGTTGAACCAGCCTTCCATCCCAGGGATGAAGCCCATTTGATCATGGCGGATAAGCTTTTTGATGTGCTGCTGGATTCGGTTTGCCAGTATTTTATTGAGGATTTTTGCAAGGATGTTCATCAGGGATATTGGTCTAAAATTCTCTTTTTTTGTTGTATCTCTGTCAGGCTTTGGTGTCAGAATGATGCTGGCCTCAAAATGAGTTGGGGAGGATTCCCTCTTTTTCTATTAATTGAAATAGTTTCAGAAAGAATGGTACCAGCTCCTCCTTGTACCTTTGGAAGAATTCAGCTGTGAATCCATCTGGTCCTGGACTTTTTTTTGGTTGGTAGGCTATTAATTATTGCCTCAATTTCAGAGCCTGTTATTGGTCTATTCAGGGATTCAACTTCTTCCTGGTTTAGTATTGGGAGGGTGCATGTGTCCAGGAATTTATCCATTTCTTCTAGATTTTCTAGTTTATTTGCATAGAGGTGTTTATAGTATTCTCTGATGGTGGTTTGCATTTCTGTGGGATCGGTGGTGATAACCCTTTTATCATTTTTTATTGTATCTTTTTGATTCTTCTCTCTTTTCTTCTTTATTAGTCTTGCTAGTTGTCTATCAGTTTTGTTTTTCAAGCATCTTTACATCAGCACTCCACTACTTAGTACCAATTTACTATATTAGCCTGCTCTCACACTGCTAATGAAGATATATAAGATTGGTTAATTTATAAAGAAAAGATGTTTAATTGACTTACACTTCCACATGGTTTTGGAGGCCTCAATCATATCTGAAGGCAAATAAGGAGCAAAGTCACATCTTAACATGACAATAGAAGAGAGCTTGTGTAGGGGAACTCCCCTTTATAAAACCATCAGATCTCATAAGACTTATTCATTATCATGAGAATAGCATGGGAAAGACCCGCTCCCATGATTCAATAACATCCCACCAGGTCACACCCACGACACATGGGAATTATGGAAGCTACAATTCAAGATGAAATTTGGATGAGGACACAGCCAAACCTTATCAGAATGCTTTATATTTCTTTGGGTATCAACCCAGTAGTGGGATTGCTAGGTCAAATGGTAGTTCTTTTGTTAGCTCTTTAAGGAATTAATACACTGTTTTCCAAAATGGTTCAACTAGTTTACATTCTCATCAAAAGTGTATAGGCATTCCCTTTTCTCCACAGCCTCCCCAGCATCTGTTATTTTTTGACTTTTTAATAATAGCTATTATGACTAGTGTGAGATGCAACTCCTTGGGGATTTATTTGATTTGCCTTTCTGTAATGATTGGTGATATTGAGGTTTTTGTTTTGTTTTGTTTTGTTTTGTTTTAACGCTTTTTGGCTGCAAGCATGTTTTGTATTGAAAAGTGATGGATCGTGTCCTTTGCCACTTTTTAATAGGGTTGTTTATTCTTTTTTGTAAATTTGGTTAAGTTTCTTACAGATACTGGATATTAGACCTTTGTCAGATGCATAGTTTGCAAAATTTTTCTCTCATTCTGTAGCTTGTCTTTTCACCCTGTTGATAGTTTCTTTTACTGTGCAGTAGCTTTTTAGTTTGATTAGATCTCATTTGTCAATTTTTGCTTTTGTTGCAGTTGCTTTTGGTGTCTTCAGTATAAAATTGTTGCTTGTGTCTATGTCTAGAATGTTATTGCCTAGATTGTCTTCCAGGGTTTTTATAGTTTTGGGTTTTACAGTAAAGTTTTTAGTCTATCTAAAGTTAATTTATGTGAACAGTGTAGGAAAAGAATCCAGTTTCAATCTTTTGCATATGTCTAGCCAGTCGTCTTAGCACTATTTATTGAATAGGGAGTCTTTCTACATTGCTTATTTTTGTCAGCTTTACTAGATAGCTGTAGGTATGTGGCATTATTTCTGGATTCTTTATTCTATTCCACTGGTCTATGTGACTGTTTTTGTACCAATACCATGCTGTTTTGGTTACTGTTGTATTGTGGCATTGTTTGAAATTGGGTAGCCTTCAATATTTCCAGGTTGTTGCTTTTTGTTTAGAATTGTATTGGCTATTTAGGCTCTGTTTTGGTTAGAGGTAAATTTTGAAGTAGTTTTTTTAGGTATGTAAAGAATATCATTGGTAGTTTAATAAAATAGCATTGAATCTGTAAATTGCATTGGGCAGTGTGGCCATTTTAGTGATATTGATTCTTCCTATCCATGAGCATGGAACGTTTTTTTCATTTGTTTGTGTCATTTCTGATTTCTTTGAGCAGTGTTTTGTAGTTCTTCTTCTAGAGATCTTTCAACTACATGATTAACTGTATTCTAGGGTATTTTATTCTTTTTGTTGCAGTTGTGAATAGAATTTTATTTCTGATTTGGATCTCGGCTTAACTGTTGTTGGTGTTTAGTTATGATAGTGACTTTTGTACATTGATTTGTATCTTAAGACTGCTGAAATTGCTTATCAACTTAAAGGGCTTTTGGGCTGAGACTATGAGATTTTTAAAGCTAAAGGACCGTGTCATTTGCAAACAGGGATAATTTGACTTTTTCTCTTCCTATTTGGGTATCCCTTATTTATTTTTCTTGCCTGATTGCTCTGGCCAGAACTTCCAATACTATATTGAATAGGAGTTGTGGGAGAGGGCGTCATTTTTTGTACTGGTTTTCAAGAGGAACACTTTCAGCTTTTGCCCATTTAGATTGATGTTGGCTGCGGGTTTGATATAGATGGCTCTTGGTATTTTGAGGTATGTTTCTTCAGTACCTCGTTTATTGAGAATATTCAACATAAAGGGGTGTTGAGTTTTATCAAACCCTTTTCAGAATCTATAAAGCTAACCACATGGTTTCTGTCTTTAGTTCTCTTTATGTGATGAATCACATTTAATAATTTGTGTTGTTTAACCAACCTTGCATCCTAGGGATAAAGCCTACTTGTGCAGGATGGAAAAGCTTTTTGATGTTCTGCTGGATTCAGTTTGTATTTTGTGGAGGATTTTGCATTGATGTTCATAAAAGATATTAAAGATATTTAAAAGATATTGACCTGAAGGTTTGTTTTTTTGTTTGTTGGTTTTTTTGGTTTTTTTGGTTGTTGTTGTCATTGTGGCTCTGCCAGGTTTTAGTGTCAGGTTTTAGTATCCTCTGCAGGATTTAGTATAAGTCATTCTATGCTGACCTCATAGAATGACTAAGGAGGAGTTCCTCCTCATCAATTCTTTGGAATAGTTTCACCAGAAATAGTATCAGTACTTCTTTGTACATCTGGTAAAATTCAGCTGTGAATCCTTCTGGTCCTGGGCTTTTTTTGTTGTTGTTGTTGTTTTGGTTGGTAGGCTATTTATTACTGCTTCAATTTTGCAGTTCATTATTGGTCTGTTCAGGGATTCAATTCCTTCCTGGCTGTCTTTGGATTGTGTATGTGTCCAGAAATGTACTCATTTCTTTTAGATTTTCCAGTTTATATGCATAGAGGTGTTCATAATATTCTGTGATTATTTATATTTTGATTGGTTATTGGTAATATCCCCTTTGTCACTTCTGATTGTGCTTATTTGAGTCTTCTCTCATTTCTTCTTTACTAGTCTAGCTATTGGTCTATTTTACTATTTTTTTCTTTCAAAAAAAATCTCCTGGCTTTTTTGATATTTTAAATGTTTTTTTGTGTGTCTCAACCTTCTTCAGTTCAGCTCTAATTTTGATTTTTTCTTGCCTTCTGGCAGCTTTGGGGTCGTTTTGCTATTACTTACCTAGTTCCTCTATTTGTAATATTTGGTTGTTCATTGAGCTAAATGTGGGCATTTAGTGCTATAAATTTCCTTTTTAATGCTGCCTTAGTGTATTTCAGGGATTCTGTTATATTTTGGCTTTGTTTTCATTGATTTCAAAGAACTTCTTGATTTCTGTCTTAATTTCATTATTTACCCAAAGTCATTGAAAAGCAACTTACTCAATTTCCATGTAATTTTATGGTTTTGAGTGAATTTCTTAGTTTTGATTTCTAATTTGATTGCTCTGTGCTCCAAGAGATTGGTTGTTATACTTTCAGTTCTTTTGCATTTGCTGAGGAATGCTCTATTTCCCATTATGTGATGGATTCAGAAAATGTACCATGTGGTGATGAGAAGAGTGTATATTCTGTTGTTTTGGGGTGGAGAGTTCTCTACGTGTCTATCAGGTCTATTTGTTACAGTGCTGAGTTTTGGTCCTAAATATATTTGTTAATTTTCTGCCTCAATGATTTATATAATATTGTCAGTGGTATGTTTAAGTCTCCCCTGTTATTGTGTGGGAGTCTAACTCTCTTTGAAGCCCTCTAAAAACCTGCATTATGAATCTGGGTAGTGATTCTTTGGGTGCATATGTGTTTCACATAGATAGGTCTTTTTGTTCAATTGAACCTTTTACCACTAACTAATGCCCTTCTTTGTCTTTTTTTATCTTTGTTCATTTACAGTCTGTTTTATTTTTCTGAAATTAGAATTGCAATCCCTGCTTTTTTTCTGTTTTTCATTTGCTTGGAAGATTTTCCTCCATCCTTTTACTGTGAGCCTATTTGTGTCATTGCATGTGATGTAAGTCTCTTGCCAGCAGCATGCAAATAAGTGTTGGTTTTTTATCCCACTTGCCACTCGGTGCCCATTAATAGGAGAATTTCGCCTATTTACACTCAAGGTTAGTATTGATTTGTGTGGACTTGACTCTATCATCATGATGTTAGCTGGTTATTATGCAGACTTGCTTATATAGTTTGTTTATAGTGTCACTAGTGTGTGCACTTAATTGTGTTTTTGTAATGAGCGGTAACTGTCTTTTCATATTTAGTGCTTCCTTCAGGAGTTCTTGTAAGACATGTTTGGTGGTAATGAATTCCCTTAGAATTTTCTTGTCTAATAAGGATCTTATTTCTCCTTCGCCTAGAAAGATTCTTGGTTGGAATTTCTTTTATTTAAGAATGTTGAATATTGGCCCCCAATATTTTATGGCTTGGAGGGTTTCTGCTGAAAAGTATTCTGTTAGTTTAATGGGTTTTCATTTGTAGGTGACCTGACCCTACTCTCTAGCTGCCTTTACCATTTTTTCTTGTGTTTCAAACTTGGAGAATCTGAAAATTATGTGTCTTGGGGATGATATTCTTGTGAAGTTTCTAACTGGGATTCTCTACATTTCCTGAACTTGAATGTTAACCTCTCTAGCTAGATTGGGGAAGCAGTCTTTGATAATATTCTGATATATTTTTTCTGATTTACTTTCATTCTCCCCATCTCTTTCAGGGACATCAATGAGTTATGAATTTGATCTCTTTACATAATTTCATATTTCTTGGAGGTTTTGCTCATTCATTTTCAATTTTTTTCTATTCATATGTGACTGTTCTATTTCAGAAATCTAATAACAAGCTCTGAGATTCTCTCCTCCTTTTGGTTTATTCTGCTACTAATACTTGTGACTACATTATGAAATTCTTGAGATCTGTTTTTCTGCCCTATCAGTTTGGTTATTTTTTTTCTATACTGGTTATTTTGTTTGTCCGTTCCTGCATTGTTTTATTGTGATTCTTAGCTACTTTGGATTGGGTTTAATGTACTTTTGCATCTCAATTATCTTTGTTTCTATCTATAATCTAAATTATACTTCTGTCATTTCAACCCTCTTAGCCTAGTTCAGAACTCTTGCTGGAAAAGTGGTGTAGACATTTGGAGGAAACAACGTACTCTGGCTTTCTGAGTTCTTAGGGTTTTTGATGCTTTTTCTTTTTCTCATTTTTGTGGGCTTATGTTCCTTTGATCTTTGAAGTCACTTACCTTTGTATGGCTCTTTTTCTTTTGTCTTATTTAATAAACTTCAAGATTTGATAGTAGTTTGAGGTAGACTCAGTCAACTGGCTTCATTTCTGAAATATTTTATGGAGCCAGCACTAAGCTACCAACCCCTGGACTGCATTCTCTAACTCTGCAAAGCTTGTATTGAGTGTGACTGTTCTCTGGCTCTTTGAGGTTAGGTATCCACTGCACCGGAGGGGTCTGAGCTGCTCCTAGTCTGCTGGTTACTATACTCGGATGGGTGGTGTCAGCCAAAACACATTGTACTGCATTGACAGTAGCATCAATCTTTGTTTGCATATGCAAGCAGCAGAAGCAGCGGCAGCATGGTGGGCCCTTGCTCCTTCACTTTGGCAGCGTGCTAGCAGGTGCTGGGATGCCTGGCTCCATGCAGGCATTCACCACAGTGGCAGAAGCAACAGGGCTGTGGGGTCAGGTGATCCCTGCTGTCAGTGGTCATGCAGATGATGATATTGGCACAGGGACAGGGTGCTGACAGGCCCATGTCTGTGTGCTTTCCTTTGCTCTGCAGGACAGGATCTCACACAAACCTTGAATGTATTTTCTTAGATTTTATGCATAACTAGGATTTGCTTGGTTGGGACGCTAATAAAAATGGTATTGTTTTATATTTCAAATTCCAATTGCTCATTGCTTGTATATAGGAGCACAATTAACTTCTGTATATTACCCTTGCAGTTTGTAACCATGCAATAATTGCTTATTAGTTCCAGAATTTTGTTTTTGATTCTGAGAATTTTTTTTAGAACACCATCATATCCTTTGTGAACAAAGAAAGTTTTTCATTTTTCTTCCCAATCTCTATACTTTTTTTTTTTACTTTGCTTTTCTTAATACATTAATTACAACTTACAGTACAAGGTTCAATATGAATCATGGGAGGGGATATGTTCACAATTTTAGAGGGTACCATCTAGTTTCTCAACATTAAGTATGAAGATACTGGTAGATATTTTGTAGATGTTTTTATCAAATCGAGAAAATCTCTATTGCTAGTTTCCTAACAGTTTTTACCATGAGTGGGTTGTTGGGTTTTGACATTTTTTTCTGCATGTATTCATATGATCATGTGATTTTTCTTCTTTAGCCTGTTGATGTGATTGATTGCACTGACTTTCAAATATTGAGTTAGTATTTCATACCAGAAATAAACCCTATTTGTTCGTGGTGTATAGTTATTTGTATGCATTCTTGGAATTATTTTTCTTATATTTTGCTGAGAAAATTTTCAACTATGTTTATGAGAAATATTTTCCTGTAATTTTCCCTTCTTGTGTGTCTTTGTCTGGTTTTTGTATTAGGGTAACAGTTATCTCATAGAAGAAGTTAGGAAGTATTCTCTTTGCTTCTGTATTTTGGAATAGATTAAAAACCATTATTATTATTTATTCCTTAAATATTCAATAGAATTCATCATTGAAACCATATGGATCTGATGCTTTCTGTTATGGAAGACTATTAACTTGAAATTTCATTACTTTTGTAGATATAGACTTAATCGGTTTATCTATTTTTAATTTTTTTCATAAGTTATTGGGGTACAGGTGCTATTTGGTTATACGTGTAAGTTCTTTAGTGGTGATTTGTGAGATTTTGGTGCACCCATCACCTGAATGGTATATGCTGCACCATATTTGTAGTCTTTTATCCCTCATCCCTTTCCACTCTTCTCTGCAAGTCCTCAAAGTTCACTGCATTATTCTTATGCATTTTGCAACCTTATGGCTTAGCTTCCACATATCAGTGAGAACATACAATGTTTGGTTCTCCATTCCTGAGTTACTTCACTTGGAATAATAGTCTCCAGTCTCATCCAGGTCACTGCAAATGCTGTTAATTCATACCTTTTTGTGACCGAGTAGTATTTCATTGGCTATATATACCACAGTTTTTTGTTTGTTTGTTTGTTTGTTTAATCCACTCACCGATTGATGGGAATTTGGGTTGGTTTCACGATTTTGCAATTGTGAATTGTGCGATTACAAACATGCGTGTGCGAGTATCTTTTTCGAATAATGACTTCTATTCCTATGGGTAGATACCCAGTAGTGGGATTGCTGGATCAAATGGTATTTCCACTTTTAGTTCTTTAAGGAATCTCCCTACTATTTTCCACAGTGGCTGTACTAGTTTATATTCCCACCAGCAGTGTAGAAATGTTCCCTGATCCCCACATTCATGCCAACATATACAGTTTTTATGATTTTCTTATTATGGCCATTCTTGCAGGAGTGAGGTGGTACTGCATTGTGGTTTTGATTTGCATTTTCCTGATAATTAGTGATGTTGCATATTTTGTTTTCCATATTTTTGGCCATTTTTATATCTTCTTTTGAGAATTGCCTGTTCATGTCCTTAATCCACTTTTTGATGGGATTGTTTGTGTTTTTTGAGTTTGTTTGAGTTTTTGAGTTTGTTTGTGTTTTTTGAGTTTTTGTGATTTTTTGAGTTTGTTGTAGATTCTAGATGTTAATCTTTTTCAAATGTATAGATTGTGAAGATTTTCTCCCACTTTGTGGTTGTCTGTTTACTCTGCTGACTGTTCCTTTTGCCATGCAAATCTCTTTAGTTTAATTAGGTCCCAGCAATTTATCTTTATTTTTATTGCATTTGCTTTGGGGTTCTTGATCATGAAATCCTTGTCTAAGCCAGTATCTGGAATGATATTTCCAATATTCTCTTCTAGAATTTTTATAGTTGTAGGTCTTAGATTTAAGTCCTTAATTTATCTTGAATTGGTTTTTGTATAGGTGAGAGATGAGGATCCAGTTTAATTCTCCTACATGTGGCTAGCCAATTATCCCAGCACTATTTGTTGGAAAGGGTGTCTTTTTTACCACTTTATCTTTTTGTTTGTGTTGTCAAAGATCAGTTGGCTGTAAAAATTAGAATATATTTCTGGGTTCTCTATTGGGTTCCATTAGTCTATTTGCCTATTATTTATACCACTACCACACTGTTTTGGTGACTATAACTGTATAGTATAGTTTGAAATCAGGGAGTGTGATGCCTCTAGATTTGTTCTTTTTGCTTAGTCTTGCTTTGACTATGCAGGCTGTTTTTTTGTTCCATATGAATTTTAGAATTGTTTTTTCTAATTATCTGAAGAATTATGGTGGTATCTTGATGGGGATTGCATTGAATTTGTAGACTGCTTTTGGCAATATGATCATTTTCACAATACTGATTCTATCCATCCATGAGCATGGGATGTGTTTCCCTTTGTGTCATCTATGATTTATTTCAGGAGTGTTTTGTAGTTTTCCTTGCAGTGGTCTTTTGGTTCCTTGATTAAGTATATTCTTAAGTATTTTAATTTTTCTGCAGCTATAGTAAAGGGGGTTGAGTTCTTGATTTGATTTACCTCTTGGTTGCTGTTAGTGCATAGAAGAGCTACTGATTTGTGTACGTTAGTCTTGCATCCAGAAACTGCTGAATTCTTTTATCAGTTCTAGGAGCTTACTGGAGGGGTTGTTAGGGTTTTCAAATTAAAGGATCATATCGTCAGCAAACAGTGACAGTTTGACTTCCTCTTTACCAATTTGGATGCCCTTTATTTATTTCTCTTGTCTGATTGCTCTGGCTAGGACTTCCAGTACTGTGTTGAAGAGGAGTGGTGAGAGTGGGCATCCTTGTCTTGTTCTAGTTGTCAGAGGGAGTGCTTTCAACTTTTCCCCATTCAGTATTATGTTGGCTGTTGGTTTGTAATAGATGTCCTTTATTAGGTTAACTTATGTGGCTTGCATACCAATTTTGCTGAGAGTTTTAATCGTAAAGGGATGCTGAATTTTGTCGAATGCTTTTTCTGCATCTGTTGAGATGATTGTGTGATTTCTGTTTTTAATTCTGTTTATGTGGTGGATCACATTTATTGACTTGTGTATGTCAAACCATCCCTGCATCCTTGGTCTGAAACCCACTTGGTCATCGTGAATTATCTTTTTGAAATGCTGTTGAATTAGGTTAGCTAGTATTTTGTTAAGGATTTTAGCATCTATGCTCATCAAGGATATCAGTCTGTAGTTTGCTTTTTTGGTTATGTCTTTTCCTGGTTTTGGTAATAGGGTGATGCTAGCTTAATAGAGTGGATTAGGGAGGGTTCTTTCTTACTCTATCTTGTGAAATCATGTCAAAAGGATAGGTACCAATTATTCTTTAAATGTGTGGTAGAATTCTACTGTGAACCTGTCTGGTCCTGGACTTCCTCATGTTAGTAATTTTTTAATTACCATTTTAACCTTGCTGCTTATTGGTCTATTCAGGGTATCTAATTCTTCCTGATTTAAGCCAGGAGGGTTTTATTTTTCCATAAATTTATCCATTTATTCAGCTTTTCCAGGTTTTCTAGTTTATGTGTGTAAAGGTGTTCATAGTAGCCTTGAATAATCTTTTGTATTTCAGTGGTGTCACTTGTAATATCTCCTGTGGTGTTTCTTATTGAGAATATTTGAATTTTCTCTCTTATGTTCTCGGTTAATCTTGCTAATGGTCTATCAATTTTATTTATTTTTTCAAGGAACTAGCTTTTTTTTCATTTATCTATTGTATTTGTTGTTGGTGTTTCAGTTTTATTTAGCTCTACTCTGATCCTGTTTGTTTCCTTTCTTCTATTGGGTTTGGGTTTTGTTTGTTCTTGTTTCTCTAGTTTCTTGAGGTGTGACCTTAGAATGTCAGTATGTGCTCTTTTAGTCTTTTTGATGTAGGCATTTAGGGTTATGAACTTTCTTCTTAGGACTGTCTTTGCTGCATCCCAGGGGTTTTGATGTGTTGTGCCATTATTGCCATTCAGTTTGAATTTTTTAAATTTCCATTTTGATTTTTTTTTAACCCAGTGCTCATTCAGGAGCAGATTATTTAATTTCTATGTATTTGCATAATTTTGAAGATTCCCTTTGGAGTTAATTTCTAGTTTTATTCCACGGTGGTCTGAGAAGTGATTAATATAACTTTAATTTTATAAAATTTATTTGGGCTCATATTATGGCCTATTATATGGTCTATCTTGGAGAAAGTTCCACACACTGTTAAATATAATGCGTATTCTTCAATTTGGGGATGAAATGTTCTGTATATGTCTGTTAAGTCCATTTGTTCCAAGGTATAGTTTAAATCCGTTGTTTCTTTGTTGACTTTCTCCCTTGATGACCTGTCTAGTGCTGTCGGTAGTGTTTTGAAGTCCCCCACTATTATTGTTTTACAGTCTATCTCATTTCTTAGGTCTATTAATAATTGTTTTATAAATATGGGAGCTCCAGTGTTAGATGCATATGTGTTTAGGGTTGTGATATTTTCCTGTTTCACAAGGCATTTCACCATTACATAATGGGTTCTTCTTTGTCTCTTATAACTGCTGTTGCTTTAAAGTTTGTTTTGCCTAATATAAGAATAGGTACCCCTGCTTGCTTTTGGTGTCCATTTGCATGAAATGCCTTTTTACACCCCTTTACTTTAAGTTTACGTGAGTCCTTATGTGTTAGGTGAGCCTTTTGAAGGCAGCAGATGGTTGGTTGGTGATTTCTTATCCATTCTGTGGTTCTGTATCTTTTAAGTGGAGCATTTAGGCTGTTTACATTCAATGTTAGTATTGAAATGTGGAGTACTGTTGCATTCATCATGCTTTTTTTCGCCTGTGTACTTTGGTCTATTTTTGATGTTTAACTTGCATTTTTGTTTTATAGGTGCTGTGTGATTTATGCTTCTGTTTTGATGAGTTTCCAGAATTTGTTTCAAGATTTAGCACTTCTTTAGTAGTTCTTGTAGTGGTGGCTTGGTAATTTGTTTGTTTGGAAGCATTTGTTTGTGTGAAAAAAACTGTATCTTTACTTCATATATGATGCTTAGTTTCACTGGATACAAAATTCTTGGCTGATAATTGTTTCGTTTGAGGAGGCCAAAGATAGGGCCCTAATCCCTTCTAGTTCATAGGGTTTCTGCTGAGAAATCTGTTGCTAATCTGATAGGTTATTTTTTATAAGTTACTTGGTGCTTCTGTCTCACAGCTTTTAAAATTATTTCCTTTGTCTTAACTTTGGATAACCTGATGACATTGTACCTAGGTGATGATCTTTTTAGCATTAAACTTCCCAAGTGTTCTTTGTGCTTCTTGTATTTTTGTGTCTAAGTCTCTAGCAAGGCCAGGGAACTTTTCATCAATTATTTCCCCAAATATGTTTTCCAAGCTTTTAGAATTATCTTCTTCTTCAGGAACACCAATTATTCTTAGGTTTGGTCGTTTACCGTAATCCTGGGCTTCTTGGAGACTTTGTTCATATTTTCTTATTATTTTTTCTTTGTCTTTGTTGGATTGGGTTGATTTGAAGACCTTGCCTTCAAGCTCTGATTTTTTTTTCTACTTGTTCAATTCTATTGCTGAGACCTTCCAGAGCATTTTGCATTTCTAAAAGTGTGTTCAAAGTTTTCTGAATTGTTTTTTCTTTAAGCTATATATTTTCTTGAATATTTCTCCCTTCACTTCTTGTGTCATTTTTTAAAATTTTCTTCCATTGGGCTTCACCTTGCTCTGGTGACTCTCTGATTAGCTTAATAACTTACCTCCTGAATAATTTTTCAGGTAAATCGGGGATTTCTTCTTCATTTGGATCCCTCACTGGTGAGCTAGTGTGATTTTTGTGGGGTGGTGAAGAGCCTTGTTTTGTCATAATACTAGGGTTGGTTTTTTGGTTCCTTCTCATTTGGGTAGGCTCTGTCAGAGGGAAGGTCTAGGGCTGAAAGCTGTTGTTCAGATTCTTTTGTCCTGTGGGGGGTTCCCTTGATGTAGTACTCTCTCCCTTTTTCTATGTATGTGGCTTCATATGAGCTGAACTGCAGTGATTGTTGTCTCTTTTCTGGGTCCAGCTGCCCAGTGAGTCTACCTAGTTTTGGGCTGGTTCTGGGGTTTGTCTGCACAGAGTCCTATAATGTAACCGTCTATGCGTCTCTCAGTTGTGGAAACCAACACCTGTTCCGGTGGAGGTGACGGGGTGGGTGGTGGGGTGGGTGGTGTGCAATGGACTCCATGAGGGTTCTTAGCTTTGGTAGCTTAATGTTCTACTTTTGTGCTGGTTGGCCTTCTGCTGGGAGGTCGAACGTTCCAGAGAGCATCAACTGTAGTAGTATGGAGAGAGACTGGTGGTAGGCAGGGCCCTAGAACTCCGAAGAGTATATGCCCTTTGTCTTCCACTACCAGGATTGGTAGGAAAGGACCATTAGGTGGGGGCAGGGCTAGGTGTGTCTGAGCTTAGACTCTCCATGGGCAGGACTTGCTGCTGCTCCTGTGGGGATGAGGGTGAGATTCCCAGGTCACTGGAGCTGTGTACTTAAGAGGATTATGGATGCCTCTGCTGAATAATGCAGGTTGTCATGGAAGTGGAGGAAAGCCAACAGTCACAAGCCTCAGAAATCTTGGTTTCTGCTCTGACTTATACTATTTCTTTTCCTATTTATTTTAGATTTAATTTGTTCTTCTCTTAGTTTTTTAGGCTTAGATTATAAATTTTACATCTTTCTCATTTTCTCATACGTTCAATTTAGGTTGCAAATTTACTCTAAACACTCCTTTTGTTGCATCCTTCGGATTTTAATAAGTTTTATGTTAACTAGTATTTAGTTCAATGATGTTTTTGTTTTTCATGAGACTTCTTTGATTCACGGGTAATCTAGAAGTCTGTAACTTAAAACTTAAATACCTTGAGATTTTTGTAAACATACTTTGGTTATTAATTTCTAGTTTTATACTACTATAATGTAAAAGCATTTTTTTCCCGATTTTTACTTCTTTACATTTGTTAAGTCTAATCATCGAGTATGTGGTCGATCTTGGTGAATGCTCCATGTGAGCTAGATAATAAGTATTCTCTTGTTGCAAGAAGTATTCTGTTAATGTCAGTTACATTCAGTTGATTGATGGTGCTGTTCAGTACAACTATATCCTTAACAATTTGTTTGCTTGCTAGATCTTTTAATTATTTATAGAAGATTATTCAAGTCTTCAACTGTAATGGTTAAGATGTCTGCCCCTCCTTGTAGTT
Organism: Mandrillus leucophaeus; assembly: GCF_000951045.1. Lineage (NCBI taxonomy): Eukaryota > Metazoa > Chordata > Mammalia > Primates > Cercopithecidae > Mandrillus > Mandrillus leucophaeus. Next base: position 5,288,155 of record NW_012103266.1, on the reverse strand, counting down.
ATACCAGCTTTTGCCTCATAGATTTTGAAGCTCTGTAGATAGACACATACACATTCAGAGATTTTATTTTGTCTTCTTCAATAATTGACTGTTATCAATATATAGTGACCCAATTTATTATTGATCATTTTCATGGCTCTGAAGTGTCTTTTTGTCTGATATTAATATTTTCCTGCTTTTTTTTCATTATTCTTAGCATGGTATATCCTCCACTATCATTTTACTTTTAATCTCTTTGAGTCTGCTGGTGATAGGCCCCCAAATCTGACCATAAACTGGCCCTAAAACTGACCATAAACAAAGTATCTGTAGCACTGTGACATGTTCCTGATGGCCATGACGCCCATGCTGAAGGTTGTGGGTTTACTGGAATGAGGGCAAGGAACACCTGGCCCACCCAGGGTTGAAAACCGCTTAAAGGCATTCCTGAACCACAGAACAATAGCATGAGCAATCTGTGCCTTAAGGACATCTTCCTGCTCAGATAACTAGCCAGAGCCCATCCCTTTGTTTTGGCCCATTCCGTTGTTTCCCATAAGGAATACTTTTAGTTAATCTATAATCTATAGAAACAATGCTTATCACTGGCTTGCTGTCAATAAATATGTGGGTAAATCTCTGTTCGATGTCTCAGCTCTGACGGCTGTGAGTCCCCTGATTTCCCACTCCACATGCTATATTTCTGTGTGTGTGTCTTCAATTCCTCTAGTGTCGCTGGGTTACGATGTCCCCGACCTAGCTGGTCTCGGCAGAGACCAGGTATTACTGATGGAGGACTCCAACATGGCTGATTAGTGGCATCTCATGCTCATCTTTTCCATAAGGAATAACTAAAATAATGAGCAAATAATCACACTTTGAATAGGTCATGTAAGAGAGAACGCTATAATTCAACATAAGAGTGACAAAAAAAAATCTAAGCCAAGGAAGGAGAGAGAAGCAAGGCAGGCTGCTTGGCTAAAATTAGCTGGAAGCCCAATGACGATCCCCAATGTAAGGAAAGGATAAATTAGACACCCCAAGTTGTTTGTATTTCCAGTACAGACTCCTGCAATTCTGGCTATGGGAGAGTCTCTTGATCCCTGTGAGCCCTGAGACTAACATAGGGGAGCTGCATGGGGATAGTGCAATGGCAATGATCCAGAGAAGAAACACACAATGTCCCACACACCCCTTGAATCCCAAAAAAACTACAGTATGGTGCCATTTAAGATCCCAGTTCCCGCCAGACTGCATTGTGCCCTGGGGTGCAACAGCCCATGCATCTCAAAATCACTGGAGCCCAATTGACTTCCCCCACTCACTACCACTGAAACTGTGAGCTACTACTTCCAGGACCAAAGCACAAGTCATTGATAGTCACCCCATAACACCTGGAAGCAGGGCCCTTATACATTTTGATGCATCCTGGTGGCAGGCTTTCCCACCCATTGCATGTGCAGGCAGCTGCAGGTTGGTACCAAAGCATAATTCACTGGTGGTGACTCCTTTTTTTACAGCAGCATGGCTGCAATACTTTTCTATACATCCTGAAGACACACTATCCTGTTCACAACAGCTTCTAATGCTTGTTGTTTTTTCCAGGATCAGAGCACAAGCCACTGGCAGCAACCCATAAGACCATAGCAATGAGACCACTGCAGATTTGCAAACTTCCTAAAGACATGACAGGCTGGTCCATTCACAGTCGTTACCTGGGGCTAAAGCATGTGCTCGCATGTCTACCTATGACTAGTGCCATTGAAAGCAACCTTGCCTTCGGAGGTAATAGGGCTGCAGCATAGCCACTGTCACTATTGCATGAACACTCGTCAGGGGGCCTGGGATAACCTTGTCCCTGCTTGCTATAACCAGCGACTACACACAACACTGAGGCCTGGAGAGGCATACCAGGCCTGGTTCTGTCTCCTACCCTAGTCCCCAAGCACATCATCTGAAGGCCTGGGGATTTCCCTGCCTCATGTACCACTGTTAACACATGAGCACTTATCTCGGGGGCCTGAGAATAGGTCCACCCAACCTGCCACTGCCATTACACTGAAAACTACCTGCATGCAAATACTGAGAGTCTGAAGACTGGCTTGCCCAGCCCATTACAAGCACCACCAATATTAGCATGAATAGTTTAGGACCCAGAGAGGTTTCCCAACACTGCTACACCATTGACTACGCTATGCATACTGTCAAGGGACCTAAGAATATTGCCCATCAGCCATGTACACAACTGTTAATGCTAGCATTTGAGTAAGGCACCTGGAGGTCCAAGATTTGGCGTTCATAGACCCACTAACACAGAAGCCAGCGTACGCCAACCTGGGACCCAAGAATAGGCAGGTGTGTTCCATTGCTTCACCACTGGAGACAAAGAGTGGCCTACCTGGTGTACCTGTTCTCAGCAAAACTTTACCACAGTCTTCACTAACAACTACTCTCTAAACTGTCAAAGAAACCACAGACACAACTAATGCTGTTCACAGCTAAAGAAATTATGTAAAGACAACACTACTGCATGCACCCAGAATTAAAGCCAAAGTTCCCTCCCCAACAGGCATGATGAATAAACCTTCAGGAAAAAGTCATCTGCTTCAAAAGAAAATCCAAACCAAAAAAAGGAATAAACTGTTACAAGAGATGTACAAATATTAATGTAAGGACACAA
>NW_012103266.1:5271590-5284868 GCF_000951045.1 Mandrillus leucophaeus | reverse complement strand
AAAAAAAAGAATTTATTGAATAAAACTTAAAAAAAACGCTTTCAAGAACTTCAAAAATAGACTAGTTCAAGCAGAAAAACAGTTTTAGAACTTGAAAATGAGTCCTTTGAAGACTCAGGCCAAAATAAAGAAGACAAAATTTAAACGAATAAGCAAAGTTTTTTGTAACATGGAAAACATAATGTGACAAAATATTTACATTTTTGGTGCATGAAAGGCAAACAGCAAAAAAAAAAAAAAAGAAAAGAAAATCTAGTTACTGAAATAATAGTTGAAAACTAAGCTTCCTCCCGCTTCAGCCCAGCATCTGAATCGTCCCACTGTTCACTCTCAATGACTTACCTTCAAAGAACTGCTTGGAATGTGCCCGATTTTTCTATGTCCTCGTCTCTCAGTGGGAGATTCTCCACCTAACTGTGTCTGGTTGGCCATCTTGGCTCCCCTTCTATGTTATTTTTATGAAACATGCTAACTGATTTCCACAACTTACTGAATTTTAGAACGTAGTTGATGAAAATCTTGTGTGTCTGATTCCTTCTGTTTTGAGAAATATATTTATGTATTAGTCCGTTCTCACATTGCTATAAAGAAATATCTGAGACTGAGTAATTTATTTTTAAAAGAGATTTAATTGGTTCACAATTCTGCAGGCTGTACAAAAAGCATAGCTGCATATGCTTCTGGGGGAGCCTCAGGAAGCTTCCAATTACGGCAGAAGGCAAAGGGGAAGCAGGCATGTCACATGGCAAAAGCAGGAGCAAGATGGAGGAAGGAGCTACACAACTTTAAATAACTGGATCTTGTGAGAACTCACTCACTATCATGAGGACAGTACCAAGAGGGATGGTGCTAAACCATATATGAGAAAACTGCCCTCATTATCTAATCACTTCCCACTAGGTCCCACCTCCAACTTTGGGGATTACATTTCGATATGAGATTTGGGTAGGGACACACATCCAAACTATATCAACTTAGGTAGAGAAAGTAATAATTGCTCACATCGTTATACCAATTACACTTATATAATTTAATTAAATATTACATTAATTAATAAAAGATTAGTGTAAAAGGGCGTTTTGAATGCTTTGAAAAGAATTGAGAAAAACAAATGAATAAAGTGATGTTAGCAAAATAGCTGTTTAGGAAGTCCCCTAGGCCTTGCTCCCTCATAAAAACATTAACAGTTTAATTAATTAAAACAGAAATTGGGAAAACCTTACAGGAGCTATGAAAAATAGTTAAAGTCTTATAGTAATCAAGTGAATACCCAATCAAGAAAAAAAAATCCATATTCTAGATGGTAAATAATTTTGTGCCATTTTTATTCTCAATTGCCCCATCCACTTTGGGCATGATACAATCTTGGTCTGGAGAAGTTGGAAGTCCAATTACTAATTCCTAGCTTTAAACTAGAGGGAACAGAGCAGAGCTTATGTGAAGTTCCTGTCTAAGAACTGCCTGAAGACCAGTCTCTATCTCACCTAGCTTAGATGTCAGGCAGGGAAAAGCAACAGTCAATTGTCATGAAAGTTCCAGGGAAACTATAGATCCACAGGTTTCTGGGGCATGAGATTAGATGGATAGATATGTATATAATATACCACATAAGCTCCCAAAGAGAAGCTGAGACAAAACCTTTGAGAAATTAAGGCATTTAAAAACAAATGTGTAAAAGGGAAAATGAAAAAACTGACACACTGGTACAGGCAAGAGGTAGATTCAGAAAATCCCTAAAAAGGTCTAAGCTGTCACCTTGAGTTGACCTCTAAGCTCAGGATTTTTTCAGCTAATCAGAAAGGATAGCCACAACACAGAACCATTCTACAAAGACTGGAGGAAGGGGCTATTTTTCTTAATTACCAAATTTTGTTTATTTAATGTCATGGGATACATAGAAATAGGAAAGCATAAATCATGACATTTGGTTTGGCAATAATTTTTGGATATAACAAAAACCACAGGCAACAAAATAAAGAATAGATAAATTTAATTTCAACAAATTAAAAAATTTTGTTCATCAAAAGACAGTGTCCACAGAGTTAAAAGGCATCCCACAGAGTGTAAAACATCTGCAATTGTATATTTAATAGAGTTAATTGTCAGAATATATAACATTTTACAAAAGAAACACACAAAACTTTAAAGTGTGCTTCAATTGTCAATTCTTCAATGGCTGTGTACACAAGGTCAATAAGCATATGAAAAAATACAAAACAAATTTCATCCTTACAAAAGTGGAAATCAAAACCACAATATAATACCACTTCTCACCCATTAGGATGGCTATTATAAAATAAAGAAAAACAGAAAATAACAAGTGTTGGCAAAACTGTGGAGAAATTTGAATTTTTTGCACATTGATGGAAATGTAAATGGTGTAGCCACTGTGAAAACATATGGTTATTCTACAGAAAATTAAACATAGAAATAACATGATCTAGCAATTCCACTTCTAGGTGTGTACCTAAAAGAACTGAAGGCAGAGGGTTGAAAAGGTATTTGTCCGTCCATATTCATAAGCAGCTTTATCCACAGTATCCAAAAGATGGAAGTAACACAAGTGTCCATGAGAGATGGATAAGCAAAATGAGTTTAGACTTTAAAGGCATGAAATTCTAATACATGCTACAACATCAAATCTGTTAGAGACAGAAAGAAAGCAGTGGTTACCAGGTCTGGAGGGAGGGTATAATGAGAAGGAATTAATTAGTGAGTACAGAGACTCAGTTTTGGATGATAAAAATGTTCTGGAGTTCAATGATGATGATAATTGTACAACATTGTGAATGGATTTAAGGCCACTGAACTGTACACTTGCTAATGTTGAAATAGTAAATTTATGCTATGTATATTTTAGTACACTAAAAAAAGAAAAAGCAGGTAAATCATTGTTCTTAAATTTTATATGAGTAAGACAACTATAAAAATTTGAATAGAGAGTAAAAGAGTAGCGTGTACCTGTAATCCCAGCCACTTGGGAAGCTGAGGCACAAGAACCACTTGAACCCGGGAGGTGGAGGTTGCAGTGAGCCAAGATCGTGCCACTGCACTCAGGCCTGGGTGACAGAGCAAGACTCTGTCTCAAAAAAAATGAAAAGGGTGCAAAAGTTTTACATTCTTAGTGTTATAAGTTGTCTTTAAGACCTTAGCCTATTAAAGGAAAAATAAAACGAACACTACAAATAGTAGATCATTCGATATCAGTATGATAATGCAAGAAAGTAAGTGAAAAAATATTAAAACAAAATAAAGACATTAGTGAAAAGGGTGAGGAAATTTAACTAAGAAGTTGGGTTTATTTAGTAGTATGTTGATAGTCTTAATTTTCTGATTTCTGTAATTTTTCATGGTTATGTAAGATTTTAGCATTAAAGTAAGTGGGTCAGGGATTTATGGGCTCTTTATCCTTTTGAAATTTTCTCTGTGTCTAAAATAAGCCTAAATTACAGATTTTAAAAATTACTAATAAATATACATGTAATTTATATGTTTCTTATATATACATACCAATCTTTGGCCTTTTTATTGTTTCAACAGGATAAAATAGAATAAATTCAGACCTGTGATTCAAAGACTTATGGATTTTGAGAGCTGAAGGTTTATACTCACAAACTGGGGGACTAAAATAGTGTAGCTAATTTTTAATTTTATCAAGTTAAGCTATTTAAAAATCTCAAGAACTCTTTCTGCCAAGAAAAAAATATTTCAAAACAAATTATGAAGAATAAAATATCATAATAAAAGATAGTTCTTAATATTTTAAATACTCATTATAGACAATTTCAAACATATTTAAAAGTAGAAAAAAAATACTTTAATGAACCTCCATGTATCCATCCCAAGCTTCAATGTTTACCATCTAATAGGCAATCTTGTTTCATCTATATCCGTCGTAAGTATCCTATTCTTAATTCTAATGGATATTTTGAAGAAGGTACTAGATATTACATCGTATCATTCATAAATATTTTGCACATATATCTAAAAGATAAGGACTCATATTGAAAGTATACCATAATACCATTCTCACTTAAAACAATAATTCCTCATTGTAAACTATCCAGTTTTCAAATTTCTGTAGACCAAAAAGTTGTATTTTATCATTAAATCCAAGAATTTAGCATTCTGCTATAATATAATTCCTAATTTAAATAAATGATGTCTGATTTTATTCTTACCTTCTTAATAAAATTTCTAATAAAACAGTAAATCATATTAAGAATACTGGATATCCACATTATCCAAATAATAAAGTTAGACCTTACCTTATACCATGTACAAAATTAGCTAAAAATTGTTTAAATGCCTAAACGTAAGAGATACAACATAAGAGATACAACCATACAACTTCTAGAAGAACACATAGGGGAAATGCTTCATGATATTTATTTATTTATTTATTTATTTATTTATTTATTTATTTTTTCCTGAGACAGAGTTTCACTCTTGTTACCCAGGCTGGAGTGGAATAAATACAGTAAAATACAGCAAAATACAGTTTATTTTGCAGCAGGTCTGGTCAGCTTCAAGATTCACCCTCATTCTCAGCCTCCCTTTAAGGGAATAATTTTTCTCACTTCTGCTGTATGTCTTGCTTTGGTGGAAAAGTTTAATTAACCATGGTCTAAAGCAACTAGCCCAGTTTATTTAACCAGCAAAAAATATATTTTACCCATATTCACAGTACTAATCACAATATTAATACACTATATTAACTAAAAGTTCATTGGTTCAAAACATGGCCTTTAAATCTACCTCTCAATTTCCTAAATCACTGTAACTATCCCTATCACCTTTTGGCCTTAAAATAATTTTTCCCACATTGTAGAAAGACTGTCATTTTGCTCAGAATTTTCTAACCAATCTGCTTTCATTTTGAATTATTTTGATATTCAACTGGATTAAAACATTAAATAGTCCCAATTTTGAATTATTTAAATTTGTTTTAATTTGCCTTTACCTATAAACTATTTTCACTCAGTCAATATACACAGACAAAATACAGAGATAAAACTTACGAAATCTTGATCTCCTTACTCTCTTTTTTGTCAATAAACGCTATCTACCTCACTTTCCTCCTCTTTCCTATTATTAATCTACACATTGGCCACATTTGTAACTCTAGTCCCACAAATACCCCTTACCTACAGTTCAATCACATATTTCTTGCCTTTATTTTATTAACTATATTGAAATCCATTATTAGCTTTTGTTTCAATTTTGTCATTAAAACATAACACACATACATATAAAGGTAGAAAACAGGTATACAGTTTGATATAATAGCACAAAATAAACATCCATATAGATATCATCAAAGACCAAGAGAACGTGTTTCTACAAACCTAAATTCTTATTTTAATACTAATCAATACTAACATTAGTCATATTTTGTTGTTATTATATTAAAAAATACTAGCAACAACCAAAAACAATTTACCTATGTTTTCTTTGTAGACTGTGAACCAATCAAATAAAATAACTTACTGATCAAAATGAATAGCTTTAAGACCCTCACTTCATTGTGCTCACTGATTCAAAGCTGTTGATGTCAAAAAACATTAACCACATAAAAATTATTCAGCCCAGGGCCTAACATCCTACACATACCTTTCATTCACTTTTTCACTTTGAGACACTATGAGGACTTTGTCAAGATGATACACTTTCTTGCCGCAGTAGGTCTAATAAACTGAGATTTACCTTCTCAACAGTTTTCCCTTTTGGTATTTTGAGGAGTCAGTATTTGGCAGTTCCTTCATGCTGCTGAAAAATAACTATTTCTGCCAACTTAATCATTGTAACCGCTATCTTAACATCTAACACTATGATTTAATTTTACCAATTTTTGAACTTTATAAAAATCTTATATAATATGATATCTGCATTTTCCTTAAATCTGGGCATTTTACTCAACATTGTTTATAAAATTTATTCATGTTGTTTTGCATAGCTTAACTTGACTTATTTTCATTACTTCAGAGTATTATAAATAAATACCAATAATATTTATACCATTATTGGTAGATAGTTGGGTTACTTCTATTTTTAATACGATGTTGCTATGAACATTTCTGTGTGTATGTATGTATTATTTCTGTTGGCTAACTGCCAAGTCATAGAATATGTGTAAATTCAGCTGTAATAAATACTGCCAAGTAATTTTCCAGTGTGATTATAACAAATTACGCTCTGATCATCAGCTATAAGCATTTCAGAAGTGCTACAGTTTTAACACATAATGTTGTGAATCATATTAATAATTACCAAACATTTCTCTGGTAACTAATGATACTGAGAACACACTTTATACACTGTATTAGTCATTTTCCTGTTCTCTTTTCATTTTTGTACAGAGTTGTTAGTCTTTTTATTGATGCACAAGAGTTGTTAATACATACAGAATATGTGTACTTCACTGGTCATATATACTCAAAATATTGTCTCCAATTGTATATCACAATTTTCTTCTCTAAATGGTTGCTTTTGATAAACACAAGTCCTTATTTTAATGCAGCCTAGTATAATGATATTTTTCTTTATAGCCAGCGATGCTTTGTATTATTTATAAAATCTTTTTCTACCTTCAAGATATCAATACATTTTCCTATGTTATCTTTTAAAACCTCATTTGGCATTTTATCTACAATCCACTGAAATAGGAGGTATAAATAAAAATTATTTTTATATTGATAGTCAATTGGCCCAACACTATTTTTCAAAAGTATCATAAAGAGGGTGGAGGAAAATGATGGAATAGAAGCCTATACTATTCATCCTCCCTGCTGGAACACTAAATTTTAATAACTATCTGCACACACACAAAAAAACCCCATCACGAGAAACCTAAATCAGGTGGGAAATCATAGTACCTGATTTTACCTTCATTTTTTTTTAAAAAAAGGCATTGAGTGGCGCAGAAGAGACAGTCTTGAAATACTGACACCACCCCTGCTTCATCTATGCAACACAGAGAGAGAAATTGTGCACCATGGATTGGGAGAGTGCATCAACTGGGAGACTTTACATTGAACTCAGTGCTACAATGTCAGAGTGGAGAACAAAGCTGGGTTGAACATACCCCATACCAGTGGTAAGAGCTTAAGTGTCTCAGCAAGTCTTGGTACTGTGGGCTGAAGTACTCCGGGGGTCTTAGATAAACTTGAAAGGCAGTCTAGTATATACAGTGAAAATATCATTTAAATATGAAGGAGAAATAAAAACTTTCCCAAACAAACAGAAGCTGAGAGATTTCATAAACACCAGAACAGCCCTACAAGAAATGCTAAAGGGAGTACGTGAATGAGAAAGAAAAGAACATTAGTGAGCAGTAAGTAATCACCTGAAGGTAAGAAACTCACTGGTAATAGTAAGTACGAAGAAAAAAAAAACACACACACAATATATTATAACACTGTAACTGTGGTGTGTAAACTACTCTTATCCTAAGTAGAAAGACTAAAAAATAAACCAATCAAAATAATAACTGCAACCACTTTTCAAGGCATGGACAGTACAATAAGATATAAAAAGACACCACAAAACGTTAAAAAGCAAAAGGATGAAGTTAAGGTGAGTTTTTATTAGTTTTCTTTATGTGTGTATGTTTGTTGCAAATAGTGATAAGTTGTTATCAGGTTAAAATAATGAGTTAAAAGATCGTATTTGCGAGTTTCATGGTAACCCAAAACCAAAAGACACACAATTGATACACATAAAATAAAAAAGCAATAAATTAAACCATATCACCCGAGAAAATCATCTTCACTAAAGGAAGACAAATGAAAGAAAGAAGGAAGAGAAGACCACAGAACAACCAGAAAACAGATAAAAAATGCCAGAAGTAAGTCCTTATTCATCAATAGTAACATTGAATGTAAATTGACTGATCTCTTTAATTAGAAACATAGGCTAAATGGATGAAAAACAAGAGCCATTAATATGCTGCCCACAAGAATCACACTTCACCTATCAAGACTCACATAGACTGAACATAAAAAGATAAATGAAGATATTCAATACAAATGGCAACTAAAAATAAGCAGGAGTCGCTGTACTTATATCAGAAAAAAAGTAGGTTTTAAAACAAAAACTCTAAGAGACAAAGAAGGGCACTATATAATTATAAAGGGGTAAGTTAACTAAGAGGATATAATACTTTTAAATATGTATGCATCCAAGATGTAGCACACAGATATATAAAGAAAATATTATTCGAGCTAAAGAGAAAAATAGTCCCTAATACAATAATAGCTGGAGGCTTCAACACCCCACTTGCAACACTTAACAGTTCTTCCAGACAGAAAATGAACAACAAAAATCAGACAACCTGCACTGTAGACCAAATGGATCTAATGCATATTTAGGAAACATTTCATCCAAGAGCTGCACAATACACATTCTTTCCCTCAGTGCATGGATCATTCTTAAGGATAACTCATAGGTTAGGTCACAAAATAAGTCTTAAAATATCCAGAAAGATTGAAATAATATCAACCATCTTCTCTGACCGCAATGGAACAAAACTACAAATTGAGGAGAGAAATTTTGGAAACAATAAAATTCTAAAAATTAAACAATATGCTCCTGAATGACCAGTGGGTCAATGAAGAAATTTAAACGAAAATTGAAAAAGTCTTGCAACAATTGATAATGGGAACACATTATACAAAATCCTATGGGAGGCAGCAAAAGCAGTACTAAGAGGGAAGTATACAGCCTTAGAGCTATAAATTAAAAGAGAGAAAAATTTCAAATGAACAATCTAATGATGTATCTTTTAAAAAGAAACTAGAGAAGCAAGAGCATACCAAACTCAAAATTAGTAGAAGAAAAAAATAAAGATCAGACTATAAATAAATAAAGTTGAAATAAAAAACAGAAAATATTATTTGACAAGTTTTTTTTTTGAAAATTTAAGCAACCTTGACAAACCTTTACCCAGATTAACTGAGAAAAAAAGAGAGCAGATCCAAATAAATATAATGAGAAATGAAAATAAAAACATTACAACTGATGCTGCAAACATTTAAAGGATCATTTTTGGCTACTATGAGCAACATATGCCAACAAATTAAAAAACTAGAAGAAATTGACAAATTTCTAGATATACGCAACTTACCAAATTTGAACCAAGAAGAAATCCAAAATCTGAACGGAATAATGACACGTATCAAGACCAAACCCATAATAAAATGTCTCTCAGTAAAGAAAAGCGAGGGACCTGATGACTTCACTGCTGAATTCTCCCAAACAATTAAAAAACAATTGACAGAAAATCTACTCAATATTCTGAAAAATAGAGGAGAAGGCGGTACCTATGAATTCATTATACAAGGTCTGTGTTACCCTGCCACAAAAACCAGAAAAGACACATCACAAAGAAAAGAAAGAAAACTACAAAAATCTCTAATGAATATTAATGCAAAAGTCCTCAATAAAATACTACCAAACCAAATTCAACAATACATTAGAAAGATCATTCATCATGACAACTTGGGATTTATTTCTGGGATGCAGTGGTGTTTCAACATATACAAATCAATCTATGGGACACATTATATCAAAAGAATAAAGTATAAAAGCCATGTGATCATTTCAATTGATGCTAAAAAGCATTTGATATAAATCAACATCTTTTAATGAAAAAAACCCCAAAAAACTGGATAGAAGGAACATGCCTCAACATAATAAAAGCCATATATGACAGACTGACAGCTAGTATTAAGCTGAATGGTGAAAAGTGATAGCCTTTCCTCTATGATCTGGAACATGACAAAGATGACCACTGTCACCACTGTTATTCGACATAATACAGGAAGTCCTATCTAGAGCAATTAGATAAGATAAGGATACAAAGTACATCCAAATGTGTGACGAATAAATGAAATTATCCTTGTTTGCAGATGATATAATCTTATACTTGGAAATACCTAAGGACTCCATAAGAAAAGTATTAGAATTGGTAAACAAATTCAGTAAAATTGCAGGATACGAAATGAACCTACAAAAATCAGTAGCATTTCTATACTCCAACAGTAGACAATGTGAAAAAAAATTTTTTTAAATAATTCCATGTACAAAAGGCACACATAAAATTAAATACCTAGGAATTAACTTATCCTAAGAAGGTCTCTATAATGAAAACTTATAAAAGAAATTAAAGAAGACACTAAAAAAATGGATGAATATTCTATGTTCATTTATTGGCAGAATCAATATTGTTAAAATATCCATACTATTAAAAGCAATTCACAGATTCAATGCAGTCACTATGAAAATACCAATGGCATTTCCCACAGAAATGGAAAAACAATCCTGATATTTATATGGAATCAAATTAGACCCAGAATATCCAATGTTATCCTAAGAAAAAATAAGAAAACTGAAAGAATCACATTACCCGATTTCAAATTAGACTACAGATCTATCATAATGAAAACAGCATGGCACTGGCGTAAAAACAGACACATACACCAATGAAACATAATAGAGAACCCAGAAACAAATCCACATACCTACTTTTTACTCGTTTTTCACCAATATGCCACTTACGCTGGGGAAAAGAAAATCTCTTCAATAAATGGTGCTGGGAGAACTGGATATCCACATGCAGAAAAATGAAACAAGACTCCTATTTCTCACCATATAGAAAAAAAATTAAAATGGATTACAGACTTATCTGAGACCTCAAAATATGAAACTACTACAAGGAACCTGGTGAAAATCTCCAGGACACATTAGTCTGGGAAGAAATTTCTTGAACAATACTCCACAAGCACAGGCAACCAAAACAAAAATAAACAAATGGGATAACATCAAGTTAAACAGCTTTTGCACAGTAATGGAAACGATCAACAAAGTGAAAAGACAACCCACAGAGTGAAAGAAAGTATTTCCATACTATTCATCTTATAAGGGATTAATAATCAGAAGAAGAAGAAGCTCAAATAACTCTATAGGAAACAATTCTAATAATCCAATCAAAAGATGGGCAAAATATCCAAATAGACATCTCTGAAAATAAAAACATACAAATGGCAAAGAAGCATAGGAAAAGATGCTCAACATCATGGAATATCAGGAAAGATGCAAATCAAAGCAAAAAATGAAATATTATCTCATCCCAGTTAAAATGATTTATATCCAAAAAACAGGAAATAACAAATGCTGGTGAGGATGTGGGTCAAAAATAATCCTTGTACACTCTTGGTGGATAGGTAAATCATTATAACCACTATGGAGAACAGATTTGAAGTTCCTCAAAAAACTGACAATTGAGCTACCATATGATCCAGCAATCCTACTGCTGGGGTATACCCTAAGGAAAGAAAATTAGTTTATCAAAGAGATATCTGCACCCCTATGTTTGTCACAGCACTGTTTCCAATAGCTAAGATTTGAAAGCAACCTAAGTGTCCGTCAACAGATGAATGTATTAAAAAATGTGGTATGTATACACAATGGAGTACTAGTCTGTCATATAAAAGATGAGAACCTACCATTTGCACCACATGGATGGAACAGGAGATTTTATGTTATGTGAAATACATCAGGCACAGAAAGACACATATCACATATTCTCACTTATTTGTGGGATCTGAAAATCAAAACAATAGAACTCAGGGAGTTAGAGAGTAGAAGGGTGGTTACTGCAGGAGAGGAAGGAAGGGTAGTGAGGAGCTGAGGGGAGGTGGGGATGGTTAATGGGTACCAAACAAAGTATTTAGAAAAAAAATGAATAAGTCCTACTATTGATAGCTGCACATAATGGTAACTATAGTCATTAATAAGTTAAATGTACATTTTAAAATAACATAAAGAGTGTAACTGAATTGTTTGCAACTCAAAAGGTAAATGTTTGTGGGGATGGATACCCCATTGTTCATGATATGCTTATTTCACATTTCAGCCTGTATTAAAATATCTCATATAGTCCATAAACATATACATCTATTATATACCCAAAGAATTTTTTAAAAAATATTTATAACATTAGTGAATTTTGTGTTTAGACTTGAGTCTTAAACGCAAGACATCTTATTATGTATAGACGAGTATTCCAAAATTTGAAAAATATCTAAAATCCAAAATACTTCTGGTCCCAAGCATTTTGGATAAGGGAGACACAATCTGTATAGGGCTTAAACCTGAATCTCGTTTTTGTCGTCTTCTTGTTGTTATTTATTTCTTATTTATTTATTAATTCATTTGCACATTTATCTATTCATTTAGAGTTTCTGTGCATTTCTCATATCTTTCTTTAGAATTCCATTTTCATGTATCTTTAGTGTTTTTTAGTGTATCTGTTTGTGTAGTTTTCTTAATGATTGCTCTAGGTATTACAATATGTGTATCTTCACTAGAGAAAGGCATAAATGAAAAAGCAAAGACCACAGAACAACCAGAAAACAAATGATAAAATAGCAGGAGTAAGTCTTTGTTCATCAGTAGTAACATTTAATGTAAATGTAAATATCATAGTTACTGGTGTTGACATTTTACTAGTTGAAGTGAAGCACAGAATCTTTAATCCCTTTATCACTTTATCCTCCCCCATTTATAAGCAATTTAAATATTTTCTCTATGTATGTTTGAAATCGCATCAGATAATGTTATAATGTTTGCTTCAACTGTAAATCATAGTTTAGTAAACACAAGGGAAGAAGGAAATCCTATTGCACTGATCCATATGTTGACTCTTTTTGTTGTTTTTACTTCATTTCTCACATTCCAAGATTCTTTTTATCATTTATTCTGTGTTTCAACAATTCCCTTTATTCTTTTAGAAGTATATGTGCTGGCAAAATCAATAATTCCCTTTATCTATTCTTTTAGAAGTATGTCTGCTGGCAAAAAAATTGTCTTAATTATGTTTCATCTGATATTTGTTTTGATTTTTCTCATTATTCGAGGATTCTTTGCTGGATATAAAATTCTTAATCAATAGTTATTTTATTTTAGCGCTTGAAAAAATATTATGCCCATTCCTTGTGACTTCCATGGTGTTTGATCAGAAATACATTGTCATTTCAATTGTTTTCCTGCTAGGTAAAGTATCAGGTCTCTCTTGCTTCTTTCAAAGCTTTCTTCTTTAGCTTTAGCTTTTACAAGTTTGATTATATGTCTTGGCATGGATCTCTTTGGACATATCCTGTTTGGGATTCAATCAAATTCTTTAATCTGTAGATTTATGTCTTTTGTAAAATTAGAGAAATTTTCAGCCATTATTAAATTGCATACTCTTTCGGCCCTACCCTCTTTCTATTCCCCTTT
>NW_012103266.1:5269912-5271074 GCF_000951045.1 Mandrillus leucophaeus | reverse complement strand
GGTTTCATTTTATTTAAACCATCTGTTTTGTTGTCTTCCACTGACACTACTCATGCAGAAGAAGTGGGTATTGCCTTGCTGCCAGATGGGGATGAAATTCCAGATTTTCTTCTCAGCTTTCCTTAACACAAATGGGTAAAGGACGCATTATTATTGCTAGATAATAGCAACAATATTACCTAGCAATATTAGGATGAGAGTTTTAGCTCCCCCTAAGCCTCCACTGAAAATACCAAGACTGGGAAGAGGAGGGATACCACATATTGGCTTACACTGTGGCCTCCACTGATATAAAGGGTGATTGTGTGGGCTTTTATTTCTGCTAGGTGGGGCTAAAGTTATAGCATCTCTCTTTGACTTCTCTAACACAACCCCAGCAGGGAAAAATAAAGGAAATGAATAACTAATTATATTCTGTTGGGAATAAAATTCTAAGCTTTTCACTTGACCTTTGTTGGCTGGTTGGGACTGGAGCCACTGTTATTCCCACTGTGTTTTTATGGAGTAGGGTGGTTTTGTGTAAACCTTCTGTTTTCCTCGGCTGCTCATTTTCTCATCCCTTGGAGAGAACACACTTTCCTTGGGGCTCCTCATTTTGTGTGTAACTGTTGGCATGTTCAAGTTGCCATCATCTCTGGAACCCAGTCTAGGATCTATCATGCAACAACAAAAAAACAAGACAAACAAATGGAAAAACCTAAAACTTACTGCTGTACCAATTCTTCAGGTACCAAGGTCTCTAGCCAGTCCCCTTCTCCTGTATACTTATCAGAAACATCATATATTTGTTTTAACTGTAATGTTTGTGATTTTAAGTGTAGTTAGCAGGAATGATAGAGAGAATTGTGTCTACTCCATCTCATTATGGAACAGGAAGTGACTATAACCATATTGACTGTTGTGAGCATTGAATGAATGTGCATAAAACACTCAGAACAATACTGACATGCAGTAAAGTGTTCAATTAAAATTCAGTATTACACATTATAAAGACTGACAACCTGTAAAGTTTTTCTTTTTATGTTTAGGAAAGTTATGTATCAAATAATAAATATCAATGGACACAGACTTTTATATTGTGAATAGATATAAAAATCAGAGAATGCATTTTTGTGAGGCCTTCAAAGAGCTTTTGATCTTCTTGAAGAGAGAAGATATGATA
>NW_012103266.1:5249844-5268992 GCF_000951045.1 Mandrillus leucophaeus | reverse complement strand
CTGGAAACAACAGGGTATAAATGAAAAATGGTAATGTTGTTTCTATGATTGAAACCTGACAGAGAATGAGTCAAAGAGAGACAACATGCACACACACACACACACAAAGAAAAACACAAACAAAAAACATTCAAAGGAGACCTCCGTTAAAAGTATTGCAGAGCAACAAGGTTATTTTAATCAAACACATTTTTCTCATCACTTCTGTGGACAAAAATGTCATTTATCAAAAGATTTGGACTGTGAATTTGACTATTGGGAGTGATCGGGGTCCTCTCATTTTTTTCTCTCCACAGGATTTTAAAAATTAGATAGCGTGAGTTGACTGATCTCATTAGACACCAGAGCTGTTTTAATCTCACCTCACTCTGTTTAATAATGGCATAAAATGCTTTAAAAATCAAGTAATTTATATGAAGTTCCATGGTAACTCTAAAGCTGTCATTCGTAGTACCTAATTTCATTTCTAGAAGAGGAAGGTCAGGGAGTCCCTAATCTCCTAAAAGTGTTCTTAATAACTTATTTTCCTGATTCTTACATCTCCACATATTCTAAATGTGTCTATTACTAGGTTGATATAATCTATTAAAATCGTAATTAAAGTCAATGTAAGCTGTATTTCCAGGGGCTCTAATTTGGATTTAAATAATATAATATTTATATTTATGAACATTATGAAATTTATGTTTCATATTTATGAAAATGTGGAAAAATAATACAGTTATAACACACCTAACATACTCTTGATTATCCTTGTTTAAAGACCACTTTTCATGAGTCAATTAATATTCTAAGAAAACAGACCGTCATTCTGCACTTAATCTATGGTTTATATTTAAAAATAACATGTCATGTTTTTTGATGTGGAGTAAGTGTTTGCATCTAGCATTGTTATAAAAAACAACTGGTGGACTTCAATGAGCATTAAAAACATGGAGAACCTTGGTAAGAGCAGTTTACTATGTGATCTTGGGTAAATCATTTAAACTTGTCTGTATCTCAGGGTTTGTGAAAAAATTAATCATTCAAAGACAATAAGATATTTCCTACTTTATGGGATTGATAGATCAAGTAACATAATGGATATAAAAATGCTTTGAGAGAATAAAACAGTGTAAAGTTTTTCTTTTTCTCTTTAAATATGTGCTGGCTTTAAGAAAAATAATAGAAATGCATTCAAAATACTCCCATAAAGTAGGGAGTATTTATTGTTTTGAATGATAAAAGTAAGGCTTTTGATTTTTAATCTAGTTCTTTGTCTACAATACTATGGTGAGTTTTACCTATACTGCAGTAATAGAGAAAACGATTTTATACCTCTTAGCTCATCTATTAAATAAAAGATTATACTGTTTTTGTTTTTTTTACTCTAAAGCCAGTATTTCACCAAGTCTTCCAGCAACACGGATGTATGAAGACTAAGATATTTTAAAATAATTTTACCAAGGATTTCCATATTTTTAATGCTCATTGAAAGATTTTGGAATATGACCCAGGTGGTAGCTATCAGTGCTAACTGATGAAAATCAGCAAATAGAACTATAAAAGCGGAGGGGAGAAGCCATAACTGAGCCCATTTATTTTTAAATTTTTATATTATTTTATTTTTTTTTATTTCAGTAGATTTTTGGAAAACAGGTGGTGTTTGGTTACATGAATAAGTTCTTTAGTGGTGATTTCTGAGATTTTGGTGCACCCATCACCCAAGCAGTATACACTGCACCTGATGTGTAGTCTTTTATCCTTCCCCACCCTCCGCCCTTTCCCAGTAGTCCCCAAAGTCCAATGTATCATTCTTACTCCTTTGCGTCCTCATAGCTCAGCTCCCACACATGAGTGAGGACATACAATATTGGGTTTTCCATTCCTGAGTTACTTCACTTAGAATAATAGTCTCCAATTACACCCAGGTTGCTGGGAATTAGATTATTTCATTCCTTTTTCTGACTGAGTAGTATTCCATGGGGGGTGTGTGTGTGTGTGTGTGTGTGTGTGTGTGTGTGTAACATTTTCTTTATCCACTCATTGATTGGTGGGCATTTTGGCTGGTTCCATGTTTTTACAATTGCAAATTGTGCTGCTATAAACATCTGTGTGCAAGCAGCTTTTTTGTATAAGGACTTTTTCTCCTCTGGGTAGATACCTAGTAGAGCGATTGCTGGATCAAATGGTAGATCTACTTTCAGCACTTTTTGTCTTGTCTTATTTTTTAATTTTTAATTTTGTTGTTTTTAAATTTTTTATTTCCGTAGGTTTTGGGGGAACAGGTGGTATTTGGTTACATGGGTAAGTTCTTTAGCGGTGATTTGTGAGATTATGGTGCATCCATCATCTGAGCAGTATACACTGAACTCAGTTTGTTGTCTTTTATCCCTCACCTCCTTCCCAACCTTTCCCTGTGTCTCCAAACCCCATTGTGTCATTCCTATGTCTTTCACAGCTTAGCTCCCACCTATGAGTGAAAGCATACGATATTTGGTTTTCCATTTCTGAGTTACTTCACTTAGAATAATAGTCTCCAGTCCTATCCATGTTTCTGCCAATGCCATTAATTTATTTTTTTTTAAGGTTGAGTAGTATTTCATTGTATATATACATATACATACATATATGTGTATATGTGTGTATATACGTCTGTGTGTGTATACATATCTCTCAGGGTTTCTTTATCCACTTGTTAATTGATAGGCATTTGGATTGGTTCCACATTTTTGCAATTGCAAATTGTGCTGCTATAAATATGCATGTGCAAGTATCTTTTTGGTAAAACTTCCTTTTTCTGGGTAGATACCCAGTAGTAGGATTGCTGGAACAAAAGGTAGTACTACTTTTAGTTCTCTAAGGTATCTCCGAGTGTAGAAGTGTTCCCTGTTCACCACATCCACATCAACATCTATGATTTTTTGATTATGGAGATTCCTGCGGGAGTAAGGTAGTATCGCATTGTGGTTTTGATTTGCATTTCCCTAATCATTAGTGATGTTGAGCATTTTTTCATATGTTTGTTGCCCATTTGTATATCTTCTTTTGAGAGTTGTCTATTCATGTCCTTAGCTCACTTTTTGATATGGGATTGCTTATTTTTTTCTTACTCATTTGAGTTCTTTGTAGATTCTGGATATTAGTTCTTTGTCAGATGTATAGACCGTGAAGATTTTCTCCCACTTGTGGGTTGTCTGTTTACTCTGCTGACTGTTCCTTTGCTGTGCAAAAGTTCTTTAGTCTAATTAAGTTCCAGTTATTTATCTTTGTTGTTATTGCATTTGCTTTTGGGTTCTTGGTCATGAAATTCTTGCCTAAGCCAATGCTTAGGAGGGTTTTCCCGATGTTATCTTCTAGAATTGTTAGTTTCAGGTCTTAGGTTTAAGTCCTTGATCCATCCTGAGTTCATTTTAGAATGAGGTGAGATATGAATATCCAGTTTTATTCTCCTACATGTGGCTAGCCAATTGTCCCAGCACCATTTGTCAAATAGGGTGTCCTTTCCCCACTTTATGTTTTTGTTTGGCTGTAAGTATTAAGATTTATTTCTGGTTTGTCTATTCTGTTTCATTGGTCTATGTGCCTATTTTTATACATGTAACATGCTGCTTTGGTTATGGTGTCCTTATAACATTGTTTGAAATCAGGTAATGTGATGTCTCCAGATTAGTTCTTTTTGCTTAGTCTTGCTTTGGCTATGTGGGCTCTTTTCTTTTCTTTTTTTTTGGTTCCATATGAATTTTAGCATTTTTTTTATAGTTCCATGAAGAATGATAGTGGAATTTGATGGGTATGGCATTGAATTTGTACATTGCTTTTGGCAGTCTGGTCATTTTCGCAATATTGATTCTACCCACCCATGAGCATGGGATGTGCTTCCATTCGTTTGCATCATCTATGATTTCTTTCAGCAGTGTATTGTTGTTTTCCTTATAGAGGCCTTTCCTCTCCTTGGTAAGGTATATTCCTAAGTATTTTTTTATTTACAGCTTTTGTAAAAGGAGCTGAGTTCTTGATTTGATTCGCAGTTTGGTTCCTGTGGTATAAAAGAGAGCTACTGATTTATACACATTAATCTTATATCCAGAAACTTTGCTGAATTATTTTATCAGTTCTAGGAGATTTTTGGAAGAGTCTAGGGTTTTCTAGGTATACAATCACATCAACAACAAATGGCAATAGTTTGATCTCCCCTTTACTGATTTGCATGCCCTTGATTTCTTTATCTTGTCTGATTGCTCTGGCTAGGACTCCCAGTACTCTGTTGAATAGAAATGGTGAGAGTGGGAATCCTTATCTTGTTCCAGTTCTCAGAAGGAATGCTTTCAACTTTTTTTCTCATTCAGTATTATGTTAGCTGTGGGTTTGTCATAGATGGCTTTTATTACATTGAAGTATATGCCTTGTATGCCAATTTTGCTGAGAGTTATAATCATAAAAGAGTGCTGGATTTCATCAAGTGCTTTATTTGCATCTATTGAAATGATCATGCAATTTTTGCTTTTAATTTTGCCTGTGTGGTCTATCACATTTATTGACTTGCATTCATTAAACTATTCCTGCATCCCTGTTATGAAACTCACTTGATCATGGTAAGTTATCTTTTTGGTATGTTGTTGGATTTGGTTAGCTAGTATTTTGTAGAGGATTTTCGCATCTGTGTTCATCAGGGATAGTGGTCTGTAGTTTCCTTTTTTTGGTTATGTCTTTTCTTGGTTTTGGTATTATGGTAATACTGACTTAATAGACTGATTTAGGGAGCAGTCCCTCTTTCTCTATCGTGTAGAATAGGGTCAATAGAACTGTTACCAATTTTTCTTTGAATGTCATGTCTGGTAGAATTCAGCTGTGAATCCGTCTGGTTCTGGACTTTTTTGTTGGTATTTTTTTTTATTTCCATTTCAATCTCGCTGCTTTTTGTTGGTCTGTTCAGAGTGTCTAATTCTTTCTGATTTAAACTAGGAGGGTTGAATTTTTCCAGAAATTTATTCATCTATTTTAGATTTTCCAGTTTATGTGTGTAAAGGTGTTCATAGTTGCCTTGAATGTTCTTTTTTTATTTCAGTAGTGTCAGTTGTAATATCTCCTTTTTCATTTTGAATTGAGCTTATTTGAATTCTCTCTCTTTTTTTCTTGATTAATCTATCAATTGCATTTATCTTTTCAAAGAACCAGCTTTTTGTTTCATTTATCTATTGTATT
The DNA here is from genome assembly GCF_000951045.1 of Mandrillus leucophaeus. NCBI lineage: Eukaryota > Metazoa > Chordata > Mammalia > Primates > Cercopithecidae > Mandrillus > Mandrillus leucophaeus. The sequence goes on along the minus strand of NW_012103266.1, from coordinate 5,263,808 downwards.
TTTTGTTGTTTTTGTCTCAGTTTTATTTAGGTCTTCTCTGATTTGGGTTATTTCCTTTCTTCTGCTGGGTTTGGGTTTGGTTTGTTCTTGTTTCTCTAGTTCCTTGAGGTGTGACCTTAGATTGTCTGTTTGTGCTTTTTCAGACTTATTGAGGTAGGCTTTTAAGGCTATGAACTTTCCTCTTAGCACTGCCTTTGCTGTATCCCAGAGATTTTGGAAGGTTGTGCCACTCTTGTCATTCAGTTTGAATATTTTTTAAATTTCCATACTTATTTCATTGTTGACCCAGTGATTACTCAGGAGCAGGTTATTTAATTTCCATGTATATGCATTTTGAAGATTTCTTTTAAAGTTGATTTCCAGTTACATTCCATTGTGATCTGAGACAGTATTTTATATAATTTTAATTTTCTTAAATTTACTGAGACTTGTTTTGTGGCCTATCATATGATCTATCTTGGAGAATGTTCCATGCACTGAGTACTAGAATGTATATTCTGCAGTTGTTGGGTAAAATGTTCTGTGAATATCTGTTAAGTCTATTTGTTCTAGATTGTAGTTTAAGTTCATTGTTTCTTTGTTGACTTTCTGTCTTGATGACCTGTGTAGTGCTTCCAGTGGAATATTGAAGTTCTGTACTATTATTCTGTTGTTGTCTATCCTATTTCTTAGATCTATTAGTAATTGTTTTATAAATTTGGGAGCTCCAGTGTTAGGTGCATATATATTTAGAACTGTGATATTTTTCAGTCAGACAAGGCCTTTTATCATTATATAATGTCCCTCTTTGTCTTTTTAGCTGCTGTTGCTTTAAAGTTTGTTTTGCCTGATATAAGAATAGCTATTCCTGCTTTCCGTTGGTGTCTATTTGCATAGAATGTCTTTTTCCACTCCTTTATCTTAAGTTTATGTGAGTCCTTATGTGTTAGGTGAGTCTCTTGAAAGCAGCAGATAGTTGGTTGCTGAATTCTTATCCATTCTGCCATTCTGTATTTTTTAAGTGGAGCATTTAGGCCATTTACATTCAACATTAGTATTGAGATGTGAGGTACTATTTCATTCATTGTGCTATTTGTTTCTTTCCTGTGTACCTTTTTTTGAATTGTATTTTTGTTTTATAGGTCCCGTGAGGTTTATGCTTTAAAGAGGTTTGTTTGGATGTGTTTCTAGGATTTGTTTCAAGATTTAGAGCTCCTTTTAGCAGTTCTTACAGTTCTGGCTTCATAGTGACAAATTCTCTCAGCATTTCTTTGTCCAAAAAAGACTGTATCTTTCCCTCATATATGAAGGCTAGTTGTGCTGGATACAAAATTCTTAGCTGACAATTTGTTTTGTCTTCCTGATTTGATTTCTCTTCTTCAGGAACAAAATTATTTTTAGGTTTGGCCATTTAACATAATCCCAAACTTCTTGGAGGCTTTGTTTTTTTCTTATTCTTTTTTCTTTGCTGTTATTGAATTGGGTTAATTCAGAAACCTTGTCTTTGAGCTCCATACTCTTTTCTTATGCTTTTTTTCTATTGTTGAGACTTTTCATATCATTTTGCATTTTTCCAAGTGCATCCATTATTTCCTGTGGTTTTGATTGCTTTTTATTTATGCTACCTATTTTACTGAAGATTTCTGCCCTCATTTCTTACATCATGTTTTTGATTTCCTGAAATTGGACTTTGCTTTTCTCTGGTGCCTTCTTGATTAGCTTAATAACTGACCTTATGATTATTGGGAGAATGCCCCATAAAAATTAGAGATTTAAAAATAGATAATGTGTTTTTAAAAGGGAGGGGTTAATGTTGAAGATAAAACAGGCAATGGTAGATTATCCCAACAATTTGTGAGAAAAAAATTATTTTGTTTGTACTCTAATTGAAGTGCACCAATGATTAACATTAAAAAATATCCAATACCCTAGACATATCAGTTGATTCAGCTTGCACAATTCTGACTGAAAAATTATAGCTAAGAAATCTTGATAACCACCCTATGGGTATCACAGCTGTTGAGCCCAAATCAGCTGCAGACATGAGCAGAGCTTTCAATGAAAATTTTAAACAATAATGATCAAGATCCTGAAGTATTTCTCCAAAGAATTTTAATAGGGGATTAAAACTGGCTTTACCAATATGATCTTGAAGACAAAGCACAATCAGAGCAATGGCTATTCATAGACAGAAGTGATTCAGTCAAGCGAAAGCAGACTGATCAAGAGCAAAGTTCATGGAAAGGGATTTGGGAAGATTTTTAAGGCATTTTGCTTGTTGACTGTTTGGAGGGAAAAATAATGATAATATCTGCTTATTATGCCAGTGATCTGATAAAGTTAGAAAAAGTTTTAGCAGAACAACCTCTGAAAAAGCTTCACCAGAAAATTCTTCTCTACCATGACAATGTTCCTGCTCATTCCTCTTATCAAGCATGGATTATTTTGCAAGAATTTCGATGGGAAGGTACCTGCCTTCTAGTCTTGATTAGACTTCTTCTGAAATATTTTTGTCTTCTAAACTTAAAAAAAACTTTAGAGGACACCCATTTTTTTCTGTTAATAATGGAAGAAAAGACTACATTGACACGGACACATTCTTAGGGTCCTAAATTATTTAGGAATTGACTAAATGTCTAGTATCATCACTTTAAAGAGTTTTGAACTTGGTGGCACTTATGTTGAAAAATAAAGTTTATGCTTTTATATGTATCATTTAATCCCATTTTCCATGAACTTTTTGAAGCTCCCTCCTATGTGTGTGTGTGTGTGTGTGTATACACATAGTACCACATAGTAAATTGTACATTACCCCACTTAAAGTGCAAAATTATGACAGTTTCTTTTATTCTGTACAGCCCCCAAAAGAGTTAAAAACAAAAAATGGAACTGACTATATAATAAATGATTGGTAATTAGTATGATAGGCATGACTATAACAATTCATGATGATGCCAATAGTTACCATTTACTGAGTGCTTATTACTTGCTATGAACTGTGTGTATGTATATATGTGTTTAAAGGTAGGCTCAAAGAGGTTAAGCATAGGGTCAAGATTTAAGTAGGATGAGGCTGTCTTTGGTCATAATGGGGTGAGATTTTTCTATATATTCGACAATGAAACAGGGCTGCTTTTTATTGTTTAAAATATACAGTGGCATATGAATATTCACACAAAGATAGATTTAAGTAATAAAAATAATTCCTTATTGAGATAATTGAGACCATTAAGCAAGGATCTAAAAATTCTTGCTTTGCTATTAAATTTTAATCACTTGGTCCAAATTTCATATATTGAATAAAAAGTCATTTCTAATATTTATGCTGCTTTGATAACTAATTCACTCAATAATCAAAAGATGTAATTTATGAGTATGAAGGCATGGGGCTATCAACAAAGTAATTCAAATCAAGCATTTTATTTTTAGCTATCTTATTTAAATTTTTTAAAAACTGTGGTTGATTTGGCTGACCTGATTATTTATAAAATGCTCATTTAAAAAAAATTTCATGTAAATCCCTCCTAAAGCTATAAGTTTGATATCCACAAAGACAACATTCCCAGAGAAATGAAGAAAATTCTTCAGCAAAATATAGAAATATATGCAATATACCTTCAAAGCAACCTGTACTAGTCTGTTCTCATGCTGCTAATAAAGATGTACCCAGAACTAGGTAATTTATAAAGGAAAGAGGCTTAATTGACTAAAAGTTCCATATGGCTGGTGAGGCCTTAAAATTATGGCAGAAAGTGAAGGGGAAGCAAGGCATATCTTACATGGCAGCAGACAAGAGAGGACATGTGCATGAGAACTCCCCTTTATAAAACCATCAGATCTCATGAGACTTATTCACCATCATGAGAATATCATGGAAAATACACACCCACATTATTCAATTAACTCCCACCAGGTACCTCCCATGACATGTGGGAATTATGGAAGCTACAATTCAAAATGAGATTTGAGCGACGACACAGTCAAACCGTATAATTCCATCCCTAGCCCCTCCTAATCTTATGTCCTCACATTTCAAAACCAATCATGCCTTCCCAACAGTCCCCCAAAGTCTTAACTCATTTCAGCATTAACTCAAAAGTCCACAGTCCAAAGTCTCATCTGAGACAGGGAAAACCCTTCCACCTATGAGCCAGTAAAATAAAAAGCAAGTTAGTTATTTCCCAGGTATAATGGGGGAAGAGACATTGGGTAAATATACCCACTCCAAATGGGAGAAATTGGCCAAATCAAAGGGGCTACAGGTCCCATTCAAGTCTGTAATCCAATAGGGCAGTTATTAAACCTTAAAGTTCCATAATAATCTCCATTGACTCCGTGTCTCACATCCAGGTTATACTGATGCAAAAGGTGGGCTCCCATGGTCTTGGTCAGCTGTGCCCCTGTGTCTTTACGTGGTACAGGCCTCCTCTTGGCTACTTTCACTGGCTTGTATGGAGTATGTGTGCCTTTTTTTAGGTGCAGGATGCAAGTGTGGATCTACTACTCTGGGGTCTGGAGGACAGTGGCCCTCTTCTCACAGCTCCACTAGGGAATGCACCAGTGGGGACTCTGTGTGGGGTCTCCAACACCACATTTCCCTTCCTTACTACTTTAGCAGAGGTTCTCTATGAGGGCCCTGCCCCTGAAGCAAACTCATGCCTGAACATCCAGGCATTTCTATACATCCTCTGACATCTAGGCAGAGGTTCCCAAACCTCAGTTTTTGACTTTTGTGCACCCATATGCCCAACATCATGTGTAAGTTGCCAAGGCTGGTGGTTGGTACCCTCTGTTGTAGAGATCTGTGGAACTTTGAACTTGTGGGAGATTTCCCTAGTTTCTTTGCATAGAAAGAGTGACCTTTACTCCAGTTTCCAACAAGTTCCTCATCTTTATCTGAAACCACCTCAGCCTGGGTTTTATTGTCCATATCACTATCAGCATTTGGGGCAAAGTCATTCAAAAAGTTTCTAGGAAGTTCTAAACTTTCCCACATCTTCCTGTCTTCTGAGCCCTCCAAGTCTCTAGAAAGTTCCAAACCCTCCCCCATTTTTGTATCTTCTTCTGAGCCTTGTGAACTGATCCAGCCTCTGCCTGTTACCCACTTCCAAAGTCAATTCCACATTTTCAGGTATCTTTACAGAAGTGCACCACTACCTGTTACCTATTTACTGTATTAGTTTGTCCTCATGCTGCTAATAAAGGCATACCTTGGTCTGGGTCATTTATAAAGGAAAGAGGTTTCATTGACTCAAAGTTCCACATGGCTGGTGAGGCCTCACAATCATGGCAGAAAGTGAAGGGGAAGCAAGACACGTCTTACATGGCAGCGGGCAAAAGAGAGTATGTGCATGGGAACTCTCCTTTATAAAACCATCAGATCTCATGAGACTTATTTGCTCTAATGAGAACAGGACAGGAAAGACCCTCCCTCATGATTCAATTACCTCCCTCCTGGTCCCTCCCATAACAGGTGGAAATTATGGGAGGTAAAATTAAAAATGAGATTTGGGTGGGGACACAGCCAAACTATATTACCACCCTATAAACATCAAAATTAAAATATTCTTAATCTTTCTGCTGAGCATTACTTTAAATTATATATTTGCATATTTGTAGTGACTTTCTCCTCAGTTTTGCAAAATCTATAAGAATTTTACAAAAAAAGTAAACATGTTTAACAATTTGTTAATTTTATTGTAGATTTATAATTACGGTTTTAAAAAACAAATAATATTCTTTAGTTGTCATTTTAATTGAACTACTGCATTTTTCAGCAAAGTGGGTCATTATACCAGGGAAATATTAAAATGTCTTTCCATATTTGAATTTGACATTCTCTTTTTTTCATTGTATGTAAATTTTAGAGAAATAAGAATATTGTCAGTATTAATGTTTGCTGCAGTGTGAAATCCTCACTGATATGCAGTTTTTTGTTTCTTTTTTTTGGTTTTCACTTACAGTATCTAATTGACTTAAATACTAACCTCTGAAGAAAAAAATATATATTGTTGCCTTTCTGTGGATATTGGTAAGTGTAAGAAAGTTTAGTGTGCCGCTGGAGTTCTACTTCTTCTTCTTTTTTTTTCATAAACTGGTTTGTATTTCCTTGCTTAGTTATCCATCACAATCAAGACTAATAAGAACTATATATGTGTGTGTGTATATATGTATGTGTATATATACACATACATATGTATATATACACATATATGTATGTATATATATACACATATATACATATATACACACATATATATATTGTTTCAAAGATGCTAAGAGCAAAGAAGTATTACTGTTCCTATATCTACACTGTTAACAATAAGATATCCTGATCTACATGAGACTTGGAGGTTGGAAAATTATTCACTAACACTTTGAACATCTTGTAAATTTTCCAGTCTCCCTCACTAACTCTATTTAGTTCAAAACACAAAGGATCCCTAGTCAGCATTTCTTCCCTTTCTTCTGAATCCCATATTTTAACACCTGATATTATCTGGATCCATTGGTGAAGGCATTATTAAAACTTTTTTCTTATCAAAATTCCTCAAAAAATAAATACATGAATCCATTCAAAATTATGAAGTCTTATCTTTCCTTTTTAAATTATGTCAAAATCATATAAGTAAATCTTAAATTAATGGCATTTAATGTTGGAATTTTAGTCATATTCTGAGATTTATAAATATACAAACAAAAAGAAATTGTCTTGTATTAGTCCATTTCCACACTTCTATAAAGATACTACCTGAGACTGGGTAATTTATGAAAACAAAGAGGTTTAATTAACTCACAGTTTCACATGGCTGGGAAGGGCTCAGAAACGTTACAATCATGGTGGAATGTAAAGGGGAAGCAGGTACAACTTCACAATGGCAGAGCAGGAGAGAGAGAGATCACAGGGAAAACTGTGACTTTTAAAACCATCAGATCTCATGAGAATTCCCTCACTATTACTGGAAAGGATAGGGGAAAATGCCCCCACAATCCAATCACCTCCCACCAGGTCCCTCCCTCAACACATGGGGATTACAATTCCAGATGAGATTTGGATGTCAACACAGAGCCAAATCCTATCATTCAACATCTGGCCCCTCCCAAATCTCATGTCCTTTTCACATTTTAAAACAAATCATGCCTTCTCAACCTTCCCCAAAGTTTTAACTCTTTCCAGCATTAACTCAAAAGTTAAAGTCCAAAGTCTCGTTTAAGACAAGGCAACTTCTTTCCACCTATGAGCCTGTAAAATCAAAGGCAAGTTAGTTACTTCCAAGATACAATGGCGATACAGGCATTGGGTAAATGCTCCAATTCCAAATGGGAGAAATTGGCCAAAACAAAGGGGCTCCAGGTCCCATGCAAGTCTGAAATCCAACAGGGCAGCCATTAAATCTTAAAGCTCCAAAATACTTTCATTTGACACTATGCCTTACATCCAGGCCACATTGATGCAAAGGTTGGGCTCCCGTGCCCTTCAGGAGCTCCCCCACTGTGGCTCTGCAGGATATAGTCTTGTGACTGTTTTCACAGGCTGGTGTTGAGTGGCTGTGGCTTTTCAAAGTGCATGGGGCAAGCTGTCTGTGAATCTACCATTCTGGGGTCTGAAAGACAGTGGTCTTCTTCTCAGAGCTCCACTAGGCAGTGTCCCAGTGGGGACTCTGTGCATGTGATCCAAACCCACATTTTCTTTCTGCACTGCCCTAGCCAAGATTCTCCATGAGGGCTCTGCCCCTGCAGCAGATTTCTGCCTGGACATACAGGCATTTTTGTACATCCTCTGAAATCTAGAAAGAGGTTCCCAAACCTCAACTTCAGTCTTCTTCATACCTGCAGACCCAACACCATGTGAAAGGCACCAAGGCTTGGGGCTTCCACTCTCTGAAGCAACAGCCCAAGGTATACCTTGGCCCCTTTTAACCACAGCTGAAGCTGGAGTGGTTGGGACGCAGGGTATCATTTCCCTGGGCTGCACAGAGTAGTGGGACCCAAGGCCTGGATCTGGAAACCATTTCTTTCTCTTAGGCCTCTTGACGTATAATGAGAGTGCCTGCCACAAAGATTTCTGAGATGCCTTGGAGACATTTTCCCCACTGTCTTGGCTATTAACATTTGGCTACTGCAAATTTCTGAATCTGGCTTGAATTTCTCCTCAGACAATGCTTTTTCTTTTCTGCCAGCTGGTTAGGCTGCAAATTTTTTGAAACTTTTATGCTCTGCTTCCCTTTTTAACATAAGTCCCAATGTCAGACCATCTCTCTCGGGTTCAAAGTTCCACAAATCTCTAGGGCAGGGGCAAAATGCTGCCAGTCTTTTTGTTAAAGCGTAGCAAGAGTGACCTTTGCTTCAAGTCCCAATTTCTTCATCTTTATCTGAGACCACCTCAGCCTGGACTCCATTGTCCATATCATTATCAGCATTTTGGTCAAAACCATTCAGCAAGTATCCAGGAAGTTCCAAACTGTCCCATATCTTCCTGTCTTCTTCTGAGCCATCCCAACTGTTTCAATCTCTGCCTGTTACTCAGTTACAACCTTGCTTCCACATTTTCAGGTTATCTTTCTGGAAGTATCCCACTCTTCTGGTACCAGTTTTCTGTATTAGTCCATTCTCACACTGTTATAAAAAATCTACCAGAGATGGGGTATTTTATAAACAAAAGAGGTTTAATTAATTCACAGTCCTGCATGGCTGGGGAGGCATCAGAAAACTTACAATTATGGTGCAAGTTGAAGTGGAAGCAAGGAATGTTTTACATCGTGGCAGGAGAAAAAGAGAAAGCACAGGAGAAAGCACCAGACACTTATCAAACAACCAGATCTCATGAGAACTCCCTCACTATATCGAGAACAGCAAGGGGGAAATTTGCCTCCATGATCCAATCGTCTTCCACCAGGTCCATCCCTTGACATGTGGGGACTCCAGTTCCAGACAAGATTCGGGTGGGAACACAGAGCCAAACTATATCATCTCTAGTTAAGAAAATGTGGGAAATATTGTTTTAATTAAAAATAAACATATAGAAGATGGCCAACTAGACACAGCCAGGTGGTACAGCTTCCATGGAGGGAACAAAATAACTGGTGTGCTTCTAACAGATCTTCAGAGGGAAGGCACAGAAGCTTGGCTGAATGGGGAGAAATCTGGGAACCCTACACAAGGTTACCACACACTGGAACTAATTCCTGGCCCACAAAGTCTCTGGGGAAATGGGTGAATTGAACTGGCCAGGAACAACCTGCTGTTGCCATAGGCCTCAGGAACTTCAACAGGAGGAGACCCCTCAACCACCACATACACAAGAGTTGACAGGGAGAGCTACTTAAAGAAGTTGTAGGGGCAACAAGCCAGCTGATGTGGAGACCAGAGGGTTTGGTGCAGTAGTATCTGTAGAAGAGTGTGGCAAGAGGCAGTCATCCTGCTAAAATTAACTTGCCCCCATAGTATACTTAAGCCCTAGGGGAACTGTCAGACCTGATTTCTGCAGGTCCATCTTGCCCATCAGATGAGGCTAGTCCAGTCGGAGCACCCCTTGCTCTTCTGGCCTCTCCTGGGGTCTCAGCCTGGCCATTCCTGCTTGCAGGGCAGTCTCAGGTGCCCTGGGGACCTGCACCGTAGCTTCTGTGCTAGTGGACCATGCCTGACTGGCAGAGACCTCAAGCAGGGTGGTCCCTATGGTCACTCACCAACCTGCATGCTCCCTCCTCATACTAAAGCTTCTCCCAGGCCCATGGAAATTCCCCATATAGCTTTGCTCACATGTGTCTGGATAGGTAGATTTTCCTTTTCTTGCCCTGTCGCATGCAGAAGTATAGTGGGCCCACCTTCCCCCTACCAAGAACCATTGCAGATGGAGCCATGGCAGGCACAGAGCAGCCAACCCCACCCCTGACAGCACCCTGACCTTGGGATAACACTACAAAAAGAACAGCATATCCTCCCCGACGCTGAGTGATCACTCCGGCTTGTGGGGCACAGAGAAGGCACTTAGACATGTGCCTGCCAGGTCTGCACCTCATCCCCAAGCCAATACCATTTCTAGCATGGCCACACACAATTACCAGCAGGAATCCTCTGCATCTTCCCAGCTGTGTTGCTCTGCCACTGTGGTGAATGTCTACAAGAAGGCAGGCACTCTGGGATCTGTTAACACTCTGCCACAGGACCCACACTTCAGCACCCCCAGTTCAGTGGATTCTAAACCTCAGGGGGCCAGAGACCAAAGTCAGAGTCCAATAAAATTGTCCCAAAGTTAAGGAAGAGTCCAGGAGTTGGGAGGTGAATTTTGGAGCCCTAAAATCTTCTAGAAACCAGGACAGTAGGCTGAATCCACCTTATACCAGAATCAAACCCTCAAGGTCATCAAATAGGATTAAAAGAGAAAAAAAGAATATCCAAAAGTTAGTAACCTTAAAGATTGAAGGTAAGTAAGCCCACAAAAAGGAGAAAGAATCAGCATAAGAACATTCAAAACTCAAAAAGTCAGAATGTTTTCTTTCCTCCAAATGATCACATCACCTTTGCAGTAGGGGTTCTGAACCAGGCTGAGATGGCTAAAATGACAGAAATATAATTCAGAATATAAATAAGAATGAAGATAATTGAGCTACAAGAGTATGTTGAAATCCATTTCAAGGAAGCTAAAAATTATAATAAAACAATGCAGGAGCTGACAGACAAAATCGCCATTATAGAAAAGAACATGACCAACCTGATTGAACTGAAAAACACAATATGAGAACTTCATAATGCTATCACAAGTATTAATAGCAGAATAGAGAAAGCAAAGGCAAAAATTTTGAAGATTGAAGACTGGCTTTCTGAAATAACATAGTCTGACAATAATAGAGAAAAAATAATTAAAATGAATGAACAGAACCTTCAAGAAATATGGGATTATGTAAAGAGACTGAATCTGTGACGCATTGGTGTCCCTGAAAGTGATAGAAAGAATGGAACCTACTTGCAAAACATATTTTATGATACCATCTATAAGAACTCCCCCAACCTAACTAGAGAGGTCAACATTATATTTCAGGAAAAGAACTCCACTTCACAAGAAGATAATCCCCAAGACATTTAATCATCAGCTTCTCCAAGGTCTTAATGAAAGAAAAGAGGTTAAAGGCTGCTGGAGAGAAAGGTCAGATCATCAACAAAGAGAAGCCCATTACTAACAACAAACCTCTCAGCAGAAATCCTGCAAGCCAGAAGAGATCCAATATACAACATTCCTAAAGAAAATAAATTCCACCCCAGAATTTTATATCCAGCCAAACTAAGCTTCATAAACAAGGAGAAATAAGATGTTTTTTCAGACAAGCAAATGCTGAGGGAATTTGTTACCACCAGACCTGCCATATAAGAACTTGTAAAGGAAGCATGACATATGGGAAGGCAAGAGCATTACCAGCCACTAGAGAAACATACTGAAGTACACAGATCAGGCATACTTTAAAGTAATCACATAAAAAAATTCTGCAAAATAACCAGCTAACATCATATTGACAGAATAAAATTCACACATATCAATACTAAACTTGAATGCAAATGGGCTCAATATCCTAATTAAAAGACACAGAGTGGCAAGCTGGATATAAAAAACAAGACCCACCGATATGCTGTCTTCAAGGGATTTATCTCACATGCAATGAAATACATAGATTTAAAATAAAAAAACTGGAGAAAAATCTACCAAGCAATTGAAAAACAGAAAGAAAGCAGAGGTTACAATCCTAGTTTCAGACAAAGCAGACTTTAAAACAACAAATATCAAAAAAGACAAAGAAAGGCATTACATAATGGTAAAAGGTTCAATTTAACAAGATGTAACTATCCTAACCATATATGCACCCAACACAGGAGCACCCAGATTCATAAGACAAATTTTTAGAGACCATCAAAGAGCTTAGACTCCCACACAATAATGAGAGACTTTAAGATTTTGTTAACAATATTAGATCATTGAGAAAGACAATTAACAAAGATATTTATGATCTGAAATCATGACTGTATTAAATGCAACTAATAGATACCTGCAAAACTCTTTACCCAAAAACAACAGAACATACATGCTTCTTATTACAACATGGCACACTAAAATTGATCACATTATTGGAATTAAAACACTCATGAGCAAATGATAAATAATAACCAAAATTATAACAATCTCTTAGACCACAATGCAATCTAAGTAAAAATCAAGACTAAGAAATTCACTCAAAATCATATGATTCCACAGAAATTGAATAGCCAGCTCCCAAGTGACTTTTGGGTAAATAGTAAAATTAGGGCAAGAATCAGGAAGTTTTTTGAAACTAATAAAAACAAATACAGAACATACCAGAATCTCTGGGACATAGTTAAGTTCCTCTGGCCGGTGTTCAAAGGGAAATTCATAGCACTAAATATCCACATCAGAAAATTAGAAAGATCTCAGGTTAGCAACCTAACATAACAACTATAAGGACTAGAGAACCGAGAGAAAACAAATCCCAAAGCTAGGGGAAGACAAAAAAGAAAGAGACTAAGACATAAAAAAAATTTCAAAACATTGACAAATCCAAGAGCTGTATTTTTAATTAACAAATTAGACCGCAAGCTGAACTAAAAATGAAGAAAAGAGAGATGATTCAAATAAACACCATCAGAAATGACAAAGGGGATATTACCACTGACCCTACAGAAAATAAAAAGAACCATCAGAGAATAATATAAACATCTCTATGGACACAAACTAGAAATTCTAGAAGAAATGAATAAATTCCTTGACACATATACCCTCTCAAGACTGAATCAGGAAGAAATTGTATCCTTAAACAGACAAATAATGAGCTCTGCAATTGAGTCAGTAATAAATAGCCTACAAACCAAAAAAATCTCAGAACCTGACAGATTCACAGCTGAATTCTGTCAGATGTACAAAAAAGAGCTGTTAGCATTAATGCTGACATTATTTCAAAAAACTGATAAACAAAGACTCCTACCTAACTCATTCTATGAAGTTAGCATAATTCTGATACCAAAACCTGGCAGAGACAGAACAAATAAAGAAAACTTCAGGACAACATCCCTGATGAACAATAAGGCAAAAATCCTCAAGACAATACTGACAAACAAAATCCAGCAGCACACCAAAGAGTTTATCCGTCATTATCAAGCAGGCTTTACCCCTTAGATGCAAAGTTGGTTCAACATACACAAATCCATACATGTGACTCATCAAACAAACAGAATTAAACACAAAAAATGAATGATTATCTCAACAGATACAGAAAGTCTTTCGAGAAAATTCAACACAACTTCAGGTTAAAATTTCTCAATATACTGGGTATTGAAGAGACGTACTTCAAAATAATAAGAGACATCTACGACAAACCCACAGCCAACTGCGCATCATACTGCATGGGCAAAAGCTGAGAACATTCTCCTTGAAAGACAGTACAAAACAAAAAGTCCCTGTCTCATCACTCTTATTAAACATAGTACTGGAAGTCCTGGCCAGGCAATAAGGCAAGGGAAAGAAATAAATTGCATCCAAACAGGAAGAGCAGAGGACGAACTATCATTGTTTGCAGCAGAGGTTATTCTACATTTAAAAACCCCATAGTATCGCCCAAGAGCTTCTTAAGCTGGCAAACAACTTCAGCAGTCTTTGGAAACAAACTCAATGTGCAAAAATCACACATTCCTATACAACAACAACAGTCAAGCAAAGAAACAAATCATGAATGCAATCCCATTCATAACTGCCACAAAGAATAGAAAACTTAGAAATATAGCTAATCAGGAAGGCTAAAGATCTCTACAAGGAGCACTACAAAACACTTCTCAAAGAAATCAGATGACACAAACAGATAGAAAAACATTCCTTGATCATTAATAGAAAGAATCAATATGATTAAAATGTCCATACTGCACAAAGCAACTTACAGATTAAATGCTGTTCCTATTAAGTTACTGACCCTCTTCACAGATAGATAAAA
>NW_012103266.1:5245388-5248289 GCF_000951045.1 Mandrillus leucophaeus | reverse complement strand
TAAAAACAAATACAGAACATACCAGAATCTCTGGGACATAGTTAAGTTCCTCTGGCCGGTGTTCAAAGGGAAATTCATAGCACTAAATATCCACATCAGAAAATTAGAAAGATCTCAGGTTAGCAACCTAACATAACAACTATAAGGACTAGAGAACCGAGAGAAAACAAATCCCAAAGCTAGGGGAAGACAAAAAAGAAAGAGACTAAGACATAAAAAAAATTTCAAAACATTGACAAATCCAAGAGCTGTATTTTTAATTAACAAATTAGACCGCAAGCTGAACTAATAATGAAGAAAAGAGAGATGATTCAAATAAACACCATCAGAAATGACAAAGGGGATATTACCACTGACCCTACAGAAAATAAAAAGAACCATCAGAGAATAATATAAACATCTCTATGGACACAAACTAGAAATTCTAGAAGAAATGAATAAATTCCTTGACACATATACCCTCTCAAGACTGAATCAGGAAGAAATTGTATCCTTAAACAGACAAATAATGAGCTCTGCAATTGAGTCAGTAATAAATAGCCTACAAACCAAAAAAATCTCAGAACCTGACAGATTCACAGCTGAATTCTGTCAGATGTACAAAAAAGAGCTGTTAGCATTAATGCTGACATTATTTCAAAAAACTGATAAACAAAGACTCCTACCTAACTCATTCTATGAAGTTAGCATAATTCTGATACCAAAACCTGGCAGAGACAGAACAAATAAAGAAAACTTCAGGACAACATCCCTGATGAACAATAAGGCAAAAATCCTCAAGACAATACTGACAAACAAAATCCAGCAGCACACCAAAGAGTTTATCCGTCATTATCAAGCAGGCTTTACCCCTTAGATGCAAAGTTGGTTCAACATACACAAATCCATACATGTGACTCATCAAACAAACAGAATTAAACACAAAAAATGAATGATTATCTCAACAGATACAGAAAGTCTTTCGAGAAAATTCAACACAACTTCAGGTTAAAATTTCTCAATATACTGGGTATTGAAGAGACGTACTTCAAAATAATAAGAGACATCTACGACAAACCCACAGCCAACTGCGCATCATACTGCATGGGCAAAAGCTGAGAACATTCTCCTTGAAAGACAGTACAAAACAAAAAGTCCCTGTCTCATCACTCTTATTAAACATAGTACTGGAAGTCCTGGCCAGGCAATAAGGCAAGGGAAAGAAATAAATTGCATCCAAACAGGAAGAGCAGAGGACGAACTATCATTGTTTGCAGCAGAGGTTATTCTACATTTAAAAACCCCATAGTATCGCCCAAGAGCTTCTTAAGCTGGCAAACAACTTCAGCAGTCTTTGGAAACAAACTCAATGTGCAAAAATCACACATTCCTATACAACAACAACAGTCAAGCAAAGAAACAAATCATGAATGCAATCCCATTCATAACTGCCACAAAGAATAGAAAACTTAGAAATATAGCTAATCAGGAAGGCTAAAGATCTCTACAAGGAGCACTACAAAACACTTCTCAAAGAAATCAGATGACACAAACAGATAGAAAAACATTCCTTGATCATTAATAGAAAGAATCAATATGATTAAAATGTCCATACTGCACAAAGCAACTTACAGATTAAATGCTGTTCCTATTAAGTTACTGACCCTCTTCACAGATAGATAAAAGTATTTTAAAATTCATATGCATCTAAAAAAGACCCTACATTGTTAATGTAATCCTAAGCAAAAAGAACAAAGCTAGAGGCATCACACTGCCTGACTTCAAACTATACTACAGTGCTGCAGTAACCAAAACAGCATGGTACTGGTACAAAAACAGACACACAGACCAATGAAACAGAATAGAGAACAGAGAAATAAGACCTCAGACCTACAACTATCTGATTATTGACACATCTGACAAAAATACGCAATGAAGAAAGGATTCCTTATTCAATAAATGGTGCTGGGATAACTGGTTAGTTATATCCAGAAGATTGAAACTTAGCCCTTTTCTTACAACATATACAGAAATTAACTCAAGATTGACTAAAAACTTAAATGTAAAACTCAAAACTATAAAAACCCTGGAAGATGACATAGGCAATACCATCCTGGGCATACAAAGAAGCAAAGATTTCATGATAAAGATGCCAAAAGCAATAATAACAAAAGCAAAAATTGACAAATGGAATCTAATGAAACCAAAAATCTTCTGCACAGCAGAGGAAACTATCAACAGAGTGAAAAGTCCAACCTACAGAATGGAAAAAAAAATTGCAAACTATACATCTGACAAAGGTCTAATATCTACAATCTATAATGAATTTAAACAAATTTACAAAAAAAAATCCCATTAAAAAGTGGGCAAAGGACATAAGCAGATGCTTTTCAATAGAAGACATATATATGGCCAACAATTATATAAAAAATAACTGACATCACTGATCATAAGATAAAATAAAATAAAAACCACAATGAGTTACCATCTCACAGCAGTGAGAATGGCTGTTATTAAAAAGTCAAAAAATAACAGATGCTGGTTAGCTTGCAGAGGAAAAGGAATGTTTATACATTATTGGTTGGAGTTTAAATTAGTTCAATCATTACAGAAGACAGTGTGGCAATTCCTCAAAGACCTAAAAACAGAAATACCATTCAACCTAGCAATCCCATTACTGGGTATATACTTAAAGGAAAATATATCATTCTATCATAAAGGCACATACGCGCATATGTTCATCGTAGAACTATTCACAACAGCACAGACATAGAATCAACCTAAATGCTCATCAACGGTAGGCTGGATAAAGAAAATGTGGTACATATGGACCATGGAATACTATGCAGCCATAAAAAGAACAAGATAGTGTCCTTTGCAGCACCATGGTTGGAGGTGGAGACCTATCCTTAGCAAACTAAC
>NW_012103266.1:5232276-5245118 GCF_000951045.1 Mandrillus leucophaeus | reverse complement strand
TGTATAGCCCTTAGAGTTTTCAAGAAGTTAGTTGGGCAATTGACTTGATCCTTCCAGATGTGGAACTGTTGCATTTAGTAAAGTGCAGCAGTTGTACTAGAGAATAAATTACATAATTAAATCATTAAATAAATTTAAGTCATACTTGCTTTGTCCTTCTGTTCCACTTCCAACAAAAAAATACAACACTTTATTAAACACAAGTATACATGGTATATAGCCCACTATCATTCCTAAGAAACAATAAATACCATTTATTATTCTGTTTGAAGTCTATGTAATAAGCTACTTTTTAAAAGAGGTATAAAAACTAAAAGCCGTTAGAAGTCAACAGGATGTCAAAATTTGAACACCAAAACAAAATGCACATGGTGATATTCTCTGTGATATTCTCTTTATTATTATTATTTTCACACATTTTAACACAATATGCACTAATTGATTTTTCATGGTTTTGTTAAATCTGTACATGACTTATGATACTGTTTTGCTAAAGATAAGTAAGATCGTGGATGCCTAGTTTAGAACCAAAGTATTGTGCTGCATGATACCAAAGCTTGCTTTGTATAAATAAATTTGTAAAAAAAAAAAAGAAGTCATCCATACTCTCTGCCTCTCGGTTTGTGCTAATAACATTGGCCTTTGTACTTACACAGTGAATTCCAATAATAAATATTCAGCATAACAAAAAATTAATAGTACTTGCCCCCAAAATGGCCTCAATGTACCCAGCACATAAGCAATAACTAATATAAGTATTTGTATAAGAACTTCATAGCAAAATCTAGCACTAAGATAAAGGTCTTAAGGACTATGGCCATGCCAAAAAATAAAAACACGGTAATTTTTAATCAACAGCTGTATTTGTCCTATTACATATAAAGCAATCAGACTATATATTCTCATTACCTTTCAGGCACTTCTTATAAAAGAAATGTTTGACCTGTGTGCAACAATGCAATTTATTACATTTAACTCTCACTACCAAATGCAATAGAGCACCAAACATGGACGGGCAACAAAAAACAATTTTGACTCCTACAGTATTATCTATGAAGTTGCAATACCCTACATGGTTGGCTGCTACTCGATACCTACTTATTGATTACTTGTGGCAAAATTGTGAGAGAGTGAAGGAAGAGTCTGCATAATTTTCCCTGCATGGATCAGGGCCTGTATGAATCTGCAGTTTTAACTTTCTCTCTCAACTTAAGCATATTTATTCCCCCACATATAGCAGGGCATATAAAAGAGAACAGAACTCAAAACCCTATCCCCTAGGACAGAGTTTATATTAGTGCTTTCTGTTTCTTAGTGCTTATATCTCAGATGCCCTAAACTCTGAACCTCGTGTCTGGATTCGCTAAACCCATGCTGACTTTAATGATTCTCTGAGTTCAATCTGTAGCCAGTAAGTGCCAGAGTTTTCTAACATCACCTCTCTCTGAGAATGAAAGAAAGTAGAACAAATCTTTATTGGTTACTTCAGATGTTCATGACACCTTCACATATTTTGTCTAATTTTATCCTCACAATCACACTGCAAGAAAGGGATTTTTTCATTTAAAAAATAGAAAAACCGAAGTTCAGAGAAGTAAACTCACTTACTTGTCAAGGTAATTCTACTATGTCAGTGGTGCAGTAATCCAGCCTCATTTACCTAAATCCAGAACTAGGATCAAATCATTGTGAATTAAATGTGAAATAACTTTTTAACCTTTATAATCCAGGGAAATCTTTATATTGAAGAGTTCTATTCATCTCCCTGCTCACACCCACACCTCAATGGAAAGAACACTGAATTATAATTTGGAAAGCAAAGGTTTCCATTCCTTTGTGACCTCAGGCGAAAAATGGACACTCTGGGTCCGTGTTTAATTATTTCTGAAGCAGGGCCAGTTTCCTTGCCCTAATTAGCTTGTAGGTATATTGTGAGGAAAAAGATAAAACATATTAAAATGCTTTGTAAATGATAAAGTACTACCCAAATGTAATCATCATGACCATGATGATGATCATGATTATAATGAACATCATTATCAAAGAGATGTTACATTGTTCTTCCTTCCCAGATCCAGACAAGTCCTTTTTATGTGGAGTTCACAGCCCCAGGTTTATAATGTGCAAACTCCTGGGACTACATGACAAGAAGGATAATGATTTCCCTTTTTGTGAATCCTTGCATTTCTTCAGACTACACTGAAAATCTTTAGCAGAGAGGTCTCTGAGGGTTTCTGACAACCTATTTCCTCCTACTGCAGTTAGGGAGAATAAGATTTACTGGCATAAAAGCAAAATGGTTTCTTTTCAGTTGAGGCATTTCCCAAATAAATGTCTTTAAAATTTGATTTTATAAGCAGTGGTCTATGACGTTATTGAAGTGTTCTCTCTTTCTCTTTCTCTGTCTGTGTCTCTCCACCTCTCTCTCTCTCCAACCTCTGGAGGTACGTGACCCATCCTCCCTAATAAACAGTTAGTTCCTAATTTTTCATCCTCCCTAATAAACAGTTAGTTCCTAATTTTTTATTCCTTAGCTTTATGACTAGATCATAAACACATGTGCACAGAGGGCATACTAGCTCCTGAGGCAAGTGTGCATGTTGCTATTGCTATCGTACTTTGAATTTTAGAGGACTTTCAGCATCCTACTCTTTAATAAAGTGTGTCTAGGAATGTAGACAGTGTTAATAAACTATCTCAATTCATTGACATCTAAAAAGAAAATCACTATAAAACACTTATATTTGAGCAAATTACTTCAATTGTTTTTAGTGTACTCAGGATCTGGGCATTCCTGTGCAATTTTTACGAAGACATAGTGTGAAAGAAGTATGTCTTTAACACACTTAATTTAACTCAACATTGCATTATAAATACATATATCTTTTCAGTATACATGTATTCCAGTGGCCTTAAGGATCTAAAATATAAGAGGTAGAGTCCCCTAATTCTGTTCATCAAAAAGCATTACTACATATGTTTATATAGGTGTGCATCATATATTAATCATTGCAGAAAGAGCTATATTATCTTGATTCTTTTCAATCTTATTTTTTCTTGTGTACAAGTGGTACCTAATTTTACACTTACTTGCTAGTGGGAATTCTTGATTTCAAATATCAGAATTTCTGTCTTTATTAAATTAACCCTTTATGTGCTACGAATAGTCTAACCAGTTCATTATTATGCTTAATGGCTGTTTTCTTGGAGAAAATGATTGTTTGATAAAATCCAATATATTAATTGAATTTCCAATATATATATAATGTAGTGGACACTTCAGTGGATAGACAAATTAGTGAAAAGGGCACAATTCCCATGCCTAGAAAGCTTAAACCACGTGGTAAGTTAGACAATGATTTATGAATATAAAACAAGGTACAAGTACAATTTCGGACAAGAAAAGATGTTTTAAATATAACCAGCTTCCTATAATAGTAATACAATTCAAATATCCATGAATTTCTCTAAATGCTTTTGTAAACCATTACGTTTTTTGTTATATTCAGTATGTATCACCTTCTCATATATCACTTTCCTTCTTTTGATCTTTTTTCATATAATAGTATGTTTTAGGCTACAGTGAGTGTCCAAAAATGTGGTAT
Organism: Mandrillus leucophaeus; assembly: GCF_000951045.1. Taxonomy (NCBI): domain Eukaryota; kingdom Metazoa; phylum Chordata; class Mammalia; order Primates; family Cercopithecidae; genus Mandrillus; species Mandrillus leucophaeus. The sequence goes on along the minus strand of NW_012103266.1, from coordinate 5,241,513 downwards.
TCTGATTTTATATATGTTAATTGTATCATACCTTTACTTCAATCATTCCAGGCTGAATATTGCAAAATTTGCAGTCTATTTATACAGGGAAGGCAGTACATCCATTTGCTTATAGTTTCTTTTTTATTATTACAAATGTAAAATTATTCTGTTTCCAAATATAAAGGTATCATAGTCACATAAATACAATTTAGAGAATATTGTATGCATGAAAATTGATAGAATATTGAATGTTTCCAAAATAATATTTTAAGATTCAAAGTTCTTTCACTCAAGGAGGTCAAAGTACATCTTAAGCAATATTTAATCTCTTAAAAAACAAGCAAGTGGGAAATGTCATCATTCAGAGGATGACTTTTTTCCTTTGGCCATAGCCATTTAAAAACTACTTGGAAGTCTGAGTAAAACAAACCCTGCCAATACTTTACTGAATAAAGTGTTACTTTTAAAAGATATAAATGTGATTATAAAGTATTGCAGATTGTATTAATCCGTTTTCATGCTGCTGATAAAGGCATACCTGAGACTGGAGAGAAAAAGAGGTTTAATTAGACTCACAATTCCACATGGCTGGGAAGGCCTCAAAATCATGGTGGGAGGTGAGAGGCACTTCTTACATGGCAGCAGCAAGAGAAAATGAGAAAGATGCAAAAGCAGAAACCCCTGATCAAATCATCAGATCTCGTGAGACTTACTACCACAAGAACAGTATGGGGGAAATCACCCCCATGATTCAAATTATCGCGAACCGGGTTCCTCCAACAACCCATGGGAATTATGGGAGCACAATTCAAGATGAGATTTGAGTGGGGACACAGAGCCAAACCATATCACATGTGCATTCCCAAAAACTGAAAAATACTGGTAAGTAAAATAGAGAAAAAGTACTAACATGTGTATTTCTACACCCAGAAATATCTTTATTAAAATTTTGGTCTATGTTTTCCAACCTGTTTGTGTATATGTGTGGGTGTGAGTGTGTTTAAAAAAAGTGAACATTCTCCACAAAGTTTTATATACTGTTTTTTATTTTACAAAACACAAATTTGACTGTGTGATAAATACAGTTGGCCCTCCGTATCCATGAGTTTCATAGATTCAACCAACCATACATTGAAAATGTTTGAAAAAAATATCTTAATAATAATATGTAAATAATAATACAAGAACAGAAAATAACACTTTAAAAAACAAAGACAACCACTATTTACCTAAATTTTATGTTTTTTTAGGAGTTTTAAATAATTTAGAGATAATTTAAATTATATGGGAGGATATGCATAAGTTATATGTAAATACTATGCCATTTTATATAAGAGAATTAAGCATCTATGGATTTTGGTATCCATGAGGGATCCTGGAACCAAACCTTCACAGACACTGAAGGACCAATGTGTTCTTTTGTCTTTTCTTGTCTATTATTATTATTATTATTATTATTATACTGTAAGTTCTAGGGTACATGTGCATAACACGTAGGATTGTTACATATGTACACATGTGCCATGTTGGTTTGCTGCACCCATTAACTCGTCATTTACATTAGGTATTTCTCCTAATGCTATCCCTCTCCCTGCCCCCCACCCCATGACAGGCCCTGGGGTGTGGATGTTCCCCGCCCTATGTCCAATTGTTCTCATTGTTCTATTCCCACCTACGAGTGAGAACATGCGATGTTTGGTTTTCTGTCCTTATGATAGTTTGCTCGGAATTATGGTTTCTGGCTGCATCCATGTCTCTGCAGAGGACATGAACTCATCCATTTTTATGGCTGCATAGTACTTTATGGTCTATATGTGCCACAGTTTCTTAATCCAGTCTATCATTGATGGACATTTCGGTTGGTTCCAGGTTTTTGCTATTGTGAATAGTGCTGCTAAACATATGTGTGCATGTGTCTTTATAGTAGCATGATTTATAATATTTTGGGTATATACCCAGTAATGGGATCACTGGGTCAAGTGGTATTTCTAGTTCTAGAGTTCTAGATCCTTGAGGAATCACCACACTGTCTTCCACAGTGGTTGAACTAGTTTACACTCCCACAACCGGTGTAAAAGCATTCGAATGTATTTTTCATAAAGCTGAAATTTAAATGTTGTCCAATAGTATTCTGTGTTAACATACCTAAATGTACATAACTATTTTACTTTTATTTTCTTTTATTTTCAATTATTTCCTTATAAATAACATTGTGATTAATATTACTGTGCATAAACATGATGCCCATTACTAATTATTTACTAAGCTTCAATTACTATATGTGAATTATAAGTCAAAAGATATAAACAGTGTTTCAATCCTTATACACACTGCCAAATAGCTCTCTAAATAAGTCATCTCAACTTAGACTACCACCAGCTCAAAAGCCCTGGACCCTCTTCACTATATTCCACCCAGAGACAGATGATGGTTTTCACTCCTGGCTAACTAATAAACAAAAACAAAATGACTTTTTTACTTATAAAAATATGTAACACATGTTGTTAAAGTTATGTATTTCCAGGGCTGAGAGAATGTTCAATTTTAAAATAGGCAAAATCTACAATGTTGCTGTCTCTTTTTCTGTCACATTTCTCTCTACATTTAGTATTCCTTCTTCCTATTTTCACCCACATGAAGCAAGTTATCTCATTATACTGCAATGTTTTACTCTTTTTAGAAAGATAAATTTTGACATACAATATTAAAGAATGCTAAAATTCCTATCATTAAGGAGTAAAACAAAATATTTAGTATGAAGCCTCCTTGTACAAACTATTGTACATCAATTTTGAATTTTGATGTACAAAATTCAAACTATCTAAACCATCACTTATTTGTTTAAGGCTAAAGGCAGCCTTGTACACTTCTACATGGAAGGGTGCCTACCACCTGCCAGGTACTATACTTACACTTAAACTTTATGTAATCTCACTCAATTCTTAGTATAATCATTTGAAGTGGGTATTTTTTTCATATTATATAAAGAAAGTAAAGCACAGTGGGGTGAAGTAATTTTCTCAAAGTCTCATAGTCCTTAGAAATAATTCAGCATGGTAGAGAAGATGTATCTAGTCCATTGACTTCTTTGCCCTCATCTCTCAAAGCTCTCCTCCTAATTCTAAATCTAATCACACTTTTATTTCAGTTTTCTCAACACTCATTAATGTTCTCTTTTGCCTTGTCTATTTGAAATTACCTACATAGCTCCTAATATTAGTCCTCCAAACTCTTCACTCTACAAGTTCAATTTTGGAGGTTACTTTTTTTAAACAAACTTTCCTAGCTCTCTTCTATCTCAGTTAAATACGTCTCCTATCTGGTCTTAGCGTACACTTGAATGGGTGCTAATAAAGCACATACAATGTTGAGTCACGGATACTTTGTTAAACTACCCAGCTCTCTTTCGGAACTTAGGTACTTAGTCCTCCAGCTACTTAAAAACATTGGTAGCTGAGCCCTTATCTTAAGACAATACCTCCTTTCCTGAAGTATACGACATTCAATGACTGGCAAATGCAGGTATGTAAAGGTCCAGAATCATAGCCTCAAAGTGATATAACTTTGAAGATCATTTCCATTCTAGAGTATCCAGAGGGACCTGCTGAGGTCTTTGTTAACATTTCATCTGGTTCAGCTCCCTCTGTCCAATCTTTTTGTCTTCTGCCCCTCATAGGTGTTGATTCCGAGAGTATCTTCCATGCCCACATAACAAATGTGGCATGAAAATCTACATCTTGTAGACTTTTCTTAAAGAAGGCAACCAAAATAGTCAATATTTTAACTGATTTATTTCTTGGCTATTTATCTCAATAAACTATAAATCAAAGAGAGCTTCTGTTCTCCATCATCTCCACAGTCTTTCTCAATAAATACTAATTGAATAAATGTATGAATGAAAAAGAGTTAGAATTCAAACTCATAATTGTTGGACACAAAAGTCTGAGTTTCTTCCACTATGGAGTATAGCACCACCCTCTTAGGGATATGAAACATAAAATAAGAGAGAAAAGCTACACTTATGTGAAGACTATTCAGCTTCATGTCTTTTCAATCTAGAGGACAAAAAGAGCAAAAAATAAGCCTTTCAGAAAACACAGAATATTTCATTGTTTAAGAGAAGTTAGTCTTTATGTAAAGAAAGCATATAATTTCCTAAATGATTAAGCCAAGCAGTCAAATTATGTAGCACAAAAAATCTATTGTGTATTAATTGCTGTCTTAATTAAAACCAGGAGCTTAATTCTTCCTTCAAGTATATTAGAGTATACTCATTTATTTCTGCTATCCTCAATTATGCTATACTCCTTGAACTGATGAGAATATTTGAGTAATATGAATCTATAAAACACTAAGCATAGTAAATACCATAATTTCACACCTATGCCACATTTCCCTAGTAATCCCCAAATGAACATCAAAAACATTCAAAACTGATTAAGGTAATATAGGAGTACATTATAAATGGACTACCAAAAGCCTGCCACTAAATTTGAAAGAAAAGTTAATGTATAAAACCCTACTTAATTTGGGGGCCAAAATAGAGATACCATAATAGAAGATGCATAACCTTCAATACTTTTCAAATGCTCTTACTTTCACAAATAACAATTAAATTCAACAGTTACCTCCATGTAAAATTTATATGTAAAATGCAAATTTTACTACAATTGTGAAATTCAACCTTTCTATGAATAACACATACATATATGCATACATGTTAATACTCGTGTATTTACGTACATTTGAGCTAGCATAGAATTCCATTCTTTGCACTCAAGAATGAGATTAGATTATTCAAAATAATCTTAGAAACCTAAGTCCAGCAACAAATATCATATTTTTAAGGACAATTGTGGGTGCCATAGTGTAATCATCTTTTTTGCCAAAGACATAAAGCACAGTGTGAAACATTTTTTGTCTCTTCAAAACAGTCTTATGTAATTTCATGACTGAATATGAATTTGAACTACCATGAATAATTGAAATGAAATGGTAATTATTAAAAAAGAAGTTGAATCTTAGGCTATTATTAACATGATTTGTATAATATGCCCCTGCTATATTTAAAAACAAACGGAATTTGTAGTCGTATTTGTCTGAATTAGACTTAGAGCAAATCTCGATTTTGGTCTTTGGTTTCTATAACTAGTTAAGTCAAATGATTCATTGAAACACCATTGTATGGGCAAGAAATTTAGATATGAGCAAGCAGAACATGGAAAGAATACCATACTGAAATCATAGAGGAACTAGAAAGAAATTATTTAGACAGGTAGTGAGGGTAAGAGAGTCCTCAGTAAGGTTTCCTTTTAATAAAAAGCAGCCCCGAAAAGGCTAGCTAGGGGCCAAGCATGGCCAGCTTCTTCACATGCTGTGTAAATGGCACACCTGGTCTGACCAATCTCTTGGGCCCTATGTAAATCAGACAGTGCCTCCTCAAGCTCGTCTATAAAATCCCATGCATTTAACCGTGAAACTGGGAGACATACTCATGATCCACTCTCTCTGCGGGAGAGAGAGATTTTCTCTTTTCTCTCTCCTATTAAACCTCCACTCTGAATCTCAGTTCTTCCATGTCTGCATCCTCAATTTCCTTGATGTGAGATGACAAATCTTGGGTATTTACCCAAGAAAACAACACTGCTTAAGAATCACTCAATCTCTTTGTTAGAATGTTATGATTCATAACTGATAAGAAATGATTATACAAGGAATGAAAGGTAATAGCCAGAAAAAGGTAACAATAAAAATGTTTTCCTTGCCATTCACCTTAAGGGTCCTTGCTTACACCAAAATGATTAATAAATTAATTTAATTCCATATACAAATCAGTCATATTATTACAACTACCAGAGGATATTTAAAATTTTTTCTATTTAGAAAGTTTTGTTGGAATGGTACCCAGCAGTAAACATATCACCAAGTTTGAAACAGCTCACACACTTAAACCTAAAGACAATAAAGAGAAAAAATTCACCAAAAGTGTATGCTTACGACTGTGGTAAGTGACTGCTCACATTATTTCAGCCTCACATGCAAAGGTAAATACAAATGTCAGGAAAAAAAAGTTAGGCCAAATGTGGCTGCTCACGTCTATGATCTCAACACGTTGAGAGGCTGAGGCGGGAGGATTGCTTGAGGGTGGATGTTCAAGACCAGCCTGGGAAATATAGTGCGACCCCCTCATATCTACAAAAAATTCAAAAATTAGCTTAGTCTACTGTTTCTTACCTGTAGTCCTAGCTACATGAGAGGCTGAGGTGTGAGGATCACTTGAGCCCAGGACTTTAAGGTTGCAGTGAGCTATGATTGTGCCTTTGCTCTCCAGATTGGGTGACACAACAAGATCCTGTCTCAAAATTTTTTTTTTGTTTATTATAGAAGAAAGGAAATAGAGGAAAGAGGTGAAGCAAGATGAATAGAATGCTCCATGAGTCATCTCCCTGGCAATTTAACAACCATCTACACAAAATGAGCACCTTTATAATAACCAAAAATCAGGTGAGCACTCACAGTACATGATTCTACTTTTATATCACTGAAAAAGACAGTGAGTAGGTAGAAAAAAGAGTCTTGAATCACCAATGGCACTCGACCCTTATACCCCAGCTGTGATGGTGTGGTGTTAAAAGTGTTCCTGTGCTCTGGGGAGACGGAGAGTCAGCAATTGTGAGTCATTGAACTCAGCGCCACACTGTTATAGCAGAAAGTAAAACTGAATCAAACTGAGATAATGCTTACCCACAGAGGAGCATTTAAACCAGCTCCAGACAGAGGAGAATCACCAATCCCAGTAGTCAGAACTTGAGATCCTTCAAGCCTGCCTTGACACCATGGGCTAAAGTGCTGTGACTCAAAATAAACTTCAAAACCAGTCTAGGCCTAAAAGACTGCAAATCCTAGTTGAGTACTAGTGCTGAACTGGGCCCAGAGCCAGAGAACTAAGTGGAGAAGTAATCTACTGGGACAACAGGGCAGCTAAGGAGTGCTGGCATCAATTCTTCTCTAACCTCAGGCTGCACAGCTCATGGCTCCCAGATAGATCCCTTTATTCTGCATAAAGAGAGAGGAAAGAAGAGTGTGGAGGACTTTGTCTTGCATCTTGGATACCAACTCAGCCACAGCAGACTAAGGTATGGGTCAGAGTCATGAGGCCCCCATTCCAGGACATAGATGGGAGATAACATTTCTAGACACATCCTAGGCCAGAAGTGAGCTCTCTGCCTTGAAGGAAAGAACCCTGTCCTGGAAGAATTAATTATTTGATAACTGAAAAGGCTTTAGCCTCTGCAAAACCAGGAGTGATACCCAAATGCTACATTGAGGGCTTGGGGTGAGACTCTGAGACTTGCTGGATTAAGATGAGCATAAGCACACTCCCAGCTGTGAGGACTATGGGGCAAGACACCTTCTTCTTGACAAAAGCAGAAAGAAAAGTAAAAGGGACTTGGATTTGCACCTTAGGTGTTAGCTTGGTCACAGAGGGAGGGTAGCACTAAGAAGGCTCTTAGGATTCCTGATTCCAGTATTTGGCTCCTGAAAAGCATTTCTGGGCCTTTCCTGTACCAGAGTGATTCCCACTGCTCTGAAAAATGAGTCCTATGCCAGGCAGCATTCACAACAAAAGCTGATTTAAGAGACATCAGGACCGAAGGAAACATTGGTGGTAGTCTGGTAGTAACCCCTGTGGGCCTGGTGACAGAGGTCATGAAGTGAGGCTCCTCTAACTTTACAAAGCGGAGGAAAGAGTGAGAATGAATGACTTTTGTGGCTTGAATGCCAGCTGAACAACAGTGTTTTAGAACACCAGGCAGACTTCTAAGGTTTTCCAATCTAGTCCCTGGCTCCTGGATAGCACCTCTTGACATGCCCAGAACCTGTGGAAATTTACCACCCTGAATGGAAAGACAAAAGCTTTGCTGGGTTTGTCACCTGATGATTGCCAACCCCAGGATCTTGAGCAAACATAGGCTGTAGCCAGGGAAGTATTGTATCAGGCTTTGAGGAAGACTAATTCTAATTGCTGTGATTGAATCAGGTCTGACCCAGGGAAGTCCTAGTAGTGATGGCAACATGGGGCTTGTGTTACACCACTCCTAGCTTTAGCTGACTTGGAACAGATCGAGAGACTCAGTTAGTTTGGGGTAAAATAAGGAAAGAGAACAAGAGTCTCTTCCTGGTAATCCAGAGAATTATTCAGGATCTCAACCAAGACTACAAAGGCAGTACCTCTATGAATATAAAACAATCACAGCAATACGGAATGTCCTTTGAATAGGATACACCTTAGAGTACACACCTAAGTCTTTTCGAATATCTGGAATACCTTCCCAAGAAGAAGAGGTAAAAAGAAATCCAGATAGTGAAGAGTGCAATAAATACCTAACTTTTTAATACACAGACACAGACAAACAGGTATAAATATCAAGACAATCCAGAATAACATTACCTCCTCAAATGTACAAAATAAAGCAACAGGGGCCAATCCTGGAGAAACACAGATATGTGACCTTTCAGACAGATAATTCAAAATAGCTGATTTGAGAAAATTTTAAAAAAATAGAATAATAGAGGGGAGGAATCAATAATTCTGTAAGATAAATTTTAAAAAGAAATTGCAATAATTATATAGAATTAAGTAGAAACTCTGTGATTGATAAAAGAAATTGATGTACTGATGAGTGCATTTGAAAGTTTTAATAGCAGAACTGATTAGGTAGAAGAAAAAGTTAGCAAGGTTGAAGACAAGGTATTTGAAAAAACAGTCAGAGAGGACAAAAGATAAAACAATAAAAAAGAACAAAGTACACCTACATCATCTAGAAAATAGCCTCAAATGGGCAAATCTAAGAATTATTGGCCCAAAAAGTAGGTAGAGAAAGAGATAGGGGTAGAAAGCTTATTCAAACACATAATAACACAGAACTTCCCAAATCTAGAGATAGATATAAACATTCAAGTACAAGAAGGTTATAGAGCATCAAGCAGATTTAACCAAAAGAAGACTACCTCAAAACAGCCAGGCGCGGTGGCTCACGCCTGTATCCCAGCACTTTGGGAGGCCGAGGTGGGTGGATCACGAGGTCAGGAGATGGAGACCATCCTGGCTAACATGGTGAAACCCTGTCTCTACTAAAAATGAAAAAAATTAGCCGGACGTGGTGGCGGGCGCCTGTAGTTCCAGCTACTCAGGAGGCTGAGGCAGGACAATGGCATGAACCCGGGAGACAGAGCTTGCAGTGAACCGAGATC
>NW_012103266.1:5202906-5230731 GCF_000951045.1 Mandrillus leucophaeus | reverse complement strand
ATATATATGCTTAAATATGAAGAAGAAATACAGACTTGTTGCCCAGGCTGGAGTGCAGTGGCACGATCTCAGCTCACTGCAACCTCTGCCTCCCATCCCAAGGAGATGGGATTACCATGTGTGCCACCATGCCCTGCTAAGTTTTGTATTTTTACTAGAGACGGGGTTTCACCATGTTGGCCAAGCTGGTCTTGAACTTCTGATCTCAGGTGATCCACCAACTTCGGTCTCCCAAAGTGCTGGAATTACAGGCATGAGGTACCATGCCTGGCCAAACCTCTTTTCTTTATAAATTACCCCGTCTTGGGTATGTCTTTATTAGCAGCATGAGAACAGACTAATACACCACCTTATACCAAAATCAAACCCTCAAGGTCATCAAATACAACTTTAAAAAATCCAAAGGTCACCAACTTCAAAGACTGAAGGAACATAAGACCACAAAGATGAGAACAAACCAGGACAAGAACTCTGACACGTCAAACATCTAGAGTGCCTTCTTTCTTTCAAATGGTGACATAGTCTATCCAGCAAGGGTTCTAAAGTGGGCTAAAATAGCTGAAATGACAGAAATAATAGTTTATGGATACAAATAAAGACTGTTGAGCTACAAAAATAAGTTGAAACCTAACCCAGGAAAGCTAAGAATTGTAATAAAATAATGCAGGAGCCAAGAGACAAAATAGGCAGTATAGAAAAAAAAAAATACCTCCAAGAAACATAAAATTATGTAAAGAAAACAAATATATGGCTCATTGATGTTCCTGAAAGAGATGGGAATGATAGAACCAACCCGAAATATATATTTTAATGTATTATCCATGAGAAAGTTCCCAATCTAGCTAGCAAGGCCAAAATTCAAACTCAGAAAATGTGGCAAATAACAGTGAGATACTCCCAAGAAGATCATCCCCAGGACAGATAATCATCAGATTCCTCAAGGTCGAAATGAAAGAAAAAATGTTAAAGCTAGCTAGAGAGAAAAGTCAGGCCACCTACAAAAGGAAGACTATCAGACTAATAGTGGAACTCTCAGCAGAAATCGTACAAGCCAGATAAAATTGAGGGTGAATATTAAACATTCTTAAACAAAATAAATTCCAACATAGCATTTTATATGTGGCCAAACTAAACTTAATAAGCAAAGGAGAAATAGGATCCTTTTCAGACAAGCAAACGCTGAGAGAATTTGTTACCACCAGACTTGCTGTACGAGAGCTCCTGAAGGAAGCACTAAATGTGAAAAAGAAAATGCATTATCAGCTACTATGAAAACACACTGAAGTACACAGATCAAGACACTATAAAGCAACTATTAAACCAGTCTGCAAAATAATCAGCTACAATAATGACAGGGTCAAATCCACACACAACAATACTAACCATGAATGTAAATAGACTAAATACCCAAATTAAAAGGCACAAAGTGGCAAGCAGGATAAAGAACCAAAACTCATTTGTATACTGTCTTCAAGAGACCCGTCTCACGTGGAATGACACACATAACCTAAAAATAAAAGGATAGAGAAAAGTCTACAAAGCAAACAACAACAAGAAAAAGACCATCCCCAAAAAAAAGACAGAAAAAAGCAGCAGTTGCAATCCTAATATCAGACAAAACAGAAAATAAACCAATGAAGATCAAAAAACACAAAGAAGGGCGTTATATAATGGCAAAGCATTCAATTAAAAAAGAAGACCTAACTATTCTAAAAATATATGTATCTGCCAGGGCTTGGTGGCTCCTGCCTGTAATCCCAGCACTTTGGGAGGCCGAGGCGGGCAGATAACCTGAGGTTGGGAGTTCAAGATCAGACTGACCAACGTGGAAAGAACCCGTCTCCACTAAAAATAGAAAAAAATAGCCAGGTGTGGTGGTGCACGCCTGTAATCCCAGCTACTCAGGAGGCTGAGGCAGGAGAATCGCTTGAACCTGGGAGGCAGAGGTCACGGTGAGCCAGGATTGTGCCATTCCACTCCAGCCTGGGCAACAAGAGCAAAAATATGTAAATAAATAAATAAATAAATAAATAAATAAATACATAAATATCTACCCAATGCAGGAGTATCCAGATTAATAAAGTAGGTTTCTAGAAACCTTCAAAGACACCTAGACTCCCACACAACAGAAGGGAAAGAATTTTACACCCCAATGATAATATTAAACAGATCATCAAGATAGAAAATTAACAAATATATTTATAACCTAAAACTGTATCAAATGGACCTGATAGATGCCAACAGAACTCTCCATCCCCAAACAACAGAATATACCTTCTTCTCATGGCACATACTCTAAAATCAGTCACACACTCAGAACTAAAACACTCATCAGCAAATGCAAAATAACTGAAATTATAACAACCAATCTCTTCGACCATGGCACAATCAAATTAGAAATGAAGACTAAGAAATTCACTCAAAACCATATAGTTCCAGAGAAATCGAATCGCTTTCTCCTGAATGACTTTTCATAAATAATAAAATTAAGGCAGAAATCAACAGATTCTTTGAAAGTAATTAGAACAAAGATATACCACACCAGAATTTCTGAGACACAGCTAAGGAAGTGTTAAAAGTAAAGTTTACAGCAATAAACACCCAAATCAAAAAGTTAGAAAAATCTCAGTTTAACAATCTAATATCACAACTGTAAGAACTAGAGAACCAAAAATGTAAAGTAACTCCAAAGCTAGCAGAAGACAAGCTATAAAAAAATCAGAGTTAAAATGGAGGACACTGAGACATGACAACCCACTCATATCAACAATTCAAGAAACTGTTTTTAAAAAATTAATATAATACATAGACCAATAGCTAGACTAATAAAGAATAAAATAGAGATGATCTAAATAAGCACAATTAGAAATGACAAAGAATATCTTACCACTTACCACACAGAAATACAAATAAACATCAGGGAATGTTATGAACACCTCTATGCACATAAACTAGAAAATCTAGAAGAAATGGATAAGTTCCTGGACACATACACCTTCCAAAGACTGAACCAGGAAGAAACTGAATCCCTGAATGGACCAATAATTAGTTCTGAAATTAAATAAATACCCTACCAACCTAAAACCATGACCAGACAGAATCACAGATAATTTTACCAAATGTACAAAAATAGCTGGTATCATTTCTGTTGAAAATATTTTAATAAAATTGATGAGGAGGGACCTCTCCCTAAGTCAATCTATGAGGCCAGCCTTATTCTAATTAAAAATACCTGGCAGAGACACAAGACCCAAACTTCAGGCCAATATCTTTGATGAACAACCATGAAAACAATACTCAACAAAATACTGCCAAACCAAAACCAGCAGCACATCAAAGAGCTGATCCACCATGATCAAGTCCGCTTTATCCCTGGAATGGAAGGTTGGTTCAACATACATGAACCCATAAATGTAGTTCATCACATTAGTAGAATTAAATACAAAAACCACATGATTATCTCAATAGATGCAGAAAGTGCTTTTGATATAATTGAACACTCCTTCAGTTGAAAAACTCTCAATAAACTAGGTATTGAAAAAACATACTTCAAAATGATAAGAGCTATATATGACAAACCCACAGCCAACATCATACTAAATGGGCAAAAGCTGAAAGCATTCTTTTTGAAATCTGGCGCAAGAAAAGGATACCCTCTCCCACCACTCCTATTCCACATAGTATTGGACATTGTGTACAGAGCAATCAGGCAAGAGAAAAAAATATACAATGAATGAAAGTCAAACTATATCTATTTGCAGAAAATATTATCCTATATCTAAAAACTCTATAGTCTCAGGCCAAAAGTTCCTTACACGGATAAACAAATTCAGCTGAGTCTCAGAATAAAAAAATTAATGTACAGAAATTACTAGCACTCCTATAAACCAAAAACAGATAACCCAGGAGCCTAAACTGGAATGCAATCTCATTCACAATTGTTATAATAAAATTAAAACACCTAGTAATACAGTTAACCAGGGAGGGACAGATCTCTACAAAGAAAACTACAAAACACTTCTCAAAGAAATGAGTGATGAAACAAACATATGAAAAAGCATTTCATACTTATGGATAAGAAGAATCAATATCATTAAAGTGACCATACTGCCCAACTCAATTTATAGATTTTTTTTTTTTTTTTTTTTTACGGAGTCTTGCTCTGTCACCCAGGCTGGAGTGCAGTGGCACGATCTCAGCTCACTGCAAGTTCCACCTCCCGGGTTCACGCCATTCTCTCACCTCAGCCTCTGGAATAGCTGGGACTATAGGCTCCTGCCACCGTGCTCAGCTAATTTTGTTTTTGTATTTTTAGTAGAGACGGGGTTTCACTGTGTTAGTCAAGGTCTCAATCTCCTGACCTCGTGATCTGCCTGCCTCAGTCTCCCAAAGTGCTGGGATTACAGGCATGAGCCACTGCACCCAGCTCACAACTTATAGATTTAATGCTCTTCTTGTTACAATATAATCATAGCAATTACATTTTCACAGAATTATTAAAAAAATTAAAATTCATATGGAACCAAAAAGTCCAAATACTCAGGCAATCCTAAGCAAGTAGGTGAAATCTGGAGGTATCATTTTACCTGACATCAAACTATAATACAGGAGTAAAGTAACTAAAACAGCATGGTACTGGTACAAAAACAGATACATACACCAATGGAACAGAATAAATATCTGAGAAACAAGGCTGCACACCAACAATTATCTGATTTTTGTCCAAGCTGACACAAACACCAATGGAGAAAGGAATCCCTATTCAATAAATGATGCTGAAATAACTGGCTAGCCATATGCAGAAGATTGAAACTAAACCCCTCCTTTATATCATATATGAAAATTAACTCAAGATAGATTAAAGACTTAAATATAAAACCCAAAACTATAAAAATCCTAGAGAAAAACCTAGGGAATATCATTCTGAACATAGAAACAAGAAAAAATTTCTTGACAAAGATGGAAAAAGCAATTAAAACAGAAGCAAAAATTGACAAATGGGATATAATTAAATTAAAGAGTGTCTGAAAAGCAAAAGAAACTATCAACAGAGTAAGCAGACAACCTATAAAATGGGAGAAATTTGTTTTGCAAGCTATCCACTGAAAAAGGTCTAATATCTAGCATCTATAAGAATCAAACACATGTTCACAGATAGGAAGAATCAATATTGTGAAAATGGCCATATTGCCCAAAGTAATTGATAGATTCAGTGCTATTCCCAACAAGCTTCCACTGACTTTCTTCACAAAACTAGAAAAATAACTACTTTAAATTTCACATGAAATGAAAAAAGAGCCTGTATAGTAAAGACAATCTTAAGCAAAATAACAAAGCTGGAGGCATCACACTACTTGACTTCAAACTATACTACAAGGCTACAGTAACCAAAACAGCATGGTACTGGTACAAAAACAGATGTGTGTATATATACATATATATATACACACACACACACACATACATACACACACACACACAGATACATGTACATACACACACACACACACACACACCCCAATGGAACAGAACAGAGGCCTCAGAAATAACATCACACATCTACATCCATCTTATCTTCGACAAACCTGACAAAACAAGCAATGGGGAAAGGATTTCCTATTTAATAAATGTTGCTGGGAAAACTGGCTAACCATATGTGGAAAATAGAAACTGGACCTCTTCTTTACCCCTTATACAGAATTAACTCAAGATGGATTAAAGACTTAAAACATAAGACCTAAAACCATAAAAACCCCAGAAGAAAATCCAGGCAATACCATTCAGGACATAGACATGGGCAAAGACTTCATGACTAAAACACCAAAAGCAACAGCAAAAAAGAGCCAAAATTGACAAATAGGATCTAATTAAACTGAAGAGCTTCTGCTCAGCAAAATAAACCATCATTAGAGTGAATAGCCAACCTACAGAATGGAAGAAAATTTATGCAATGTATCCATCTGACAAAGGGCTAATATCCAGAATCCACAAGGAATTTCAAAAAATTTACAAGAAAAAAAACAAACAATCCCATCAAAAAGTGGGCAAAGGATGTGAAAAGACACTTCTCAAAAGAAGACATTTATGCTGTCAACAAACATATGAAAAAACACCCATCATCACTGGTCATTGGAAAACTACCACAATGAGATACCATCTCACACCAGTTAGAATGGCGATCATTAAAAAGTCAGGAAACAACAGGTGCTGGAGAGGATGTGGAGAAATATGAACACTTTTACATTGTTGGTGGGAGTATAAATTAGTTTAACCATTGTAGAAAACAGTGTGGCAATTCCTCAAGGATCTAGAATCAGAAATACCATTTGACCCAACAATCCCATTACTGGATATATACCCAAAGGATTATAAATCATTCTACTATAAAGACACATGCACGCATATATTTATTGCAGCACTGTTTACATTAGCAAAGACTTGGAATTAACCCAAATGTCCATCAATGAGAGACTGGATAAAGAAAATGTGGCACATATACACCATGGAATACTATGCAGTCATAAAAAAGAATGAGTTAATGTCCTTTGTGGGGACATGGATGAAGCTGGAAACCATCATTCTCAGAAAACAAACACAGGAACAGAAAACCAAACACCACATGTTCTCACTTATAACTTGGAGCTGAGCAATGAGAACACATGGACACAGGGAAGGGAACATCAAACTCTGGGACCTGTGGAGTGGTGGTAGGGCAAGGGGAGGGAGAGCAATAGGACAAATACCTAATGCATGCAGGGCTTAAAACCTAGATGACTGATTGATAAGTGCAGAAAACCTACCATGGCACATGTATACCTATGTAACAAACCTGCACATTCAGCATATGTATCCCAGAACTTTAAGCAAAATAAATTTAAATTAAATTAAAAAAAAGAACCAAACAAATTTACAAGAAAAAGAAAACATTAAAAAATGGGCAAAGAACATGAACAGGCATGCAGTCAACAAACGTGAAAAAAAGCCCAACATCACTGATCATTAGAGAAGAACAAATTAAAAACCACAATGAAATACCCTCTCATACTAGTCAGAATGGCTATTGTTAAAATGACAAAAAACAACAGATGCTGGTGAGACTGTGGCAAAAAAAGAATGCTTATACACTGCTGTCGGGAGTGTCAATAGTTCTACCATTGTGAAAGACAGTGTGGCACTTTCTTAAAGATCTAAAAATAGAAATACCATTTGACCCAGTAATCTTACTATTGGGTACATACCCAAAGAAATACAAATCATTCTATCATAAAAGCACATGTACACTTATATTTATTGCAGCACTATTCACAACAGCCAAGACATAGAATCAACTTAAATGCCCATCAATGGTAGACTAAATAAAGAAAATTTCATACATATACATCATGGAATACTATGCAGCCATTAAAAAATAAGGTGATGTAATTTGTAACACCAACGATGGAGTTAGAGGCCATTATCGTTAGCAAACTAATGCAGGAGCAGAAAACCAAATACCACACTTTGTCACTCATAAGTGGGAACTAAATGATAACGTGTGGATACATAGAGGTGAGCAAAACATACTGGGGCCTATCAAGAGTAGAGGGTAGGAGGAAAGAGAGAATCTGGTAAAATAACTAATAGGTACTAAGCTTAATACCTGCATGATGAAATCATATGTACAACAAACTCCCATGACACAAGTTTAACTATGTAGCAAATCTGCACATGTACTGCTGAACTCAAAAGTTGAAGTAAAAAAACAAAACAAAAAAACCACTATTGAGTACATTAAAACTTTAATATGGTGGAGAAGCAGCTGTTTGGAGAACGTTCTTCTAAAACGTTGAATAGCATATACAAAAGCCATGACACTGGGGGCCAAAATTAATGATTGTGGCAAAAACAAACAAACAAAAGCAGGCTGATAGCCTGAGTAAAAAACTGGGGAGTAAAATGCTTTATTGAATAAGAGCTTTTAAAAGCTCTCACAAATACCAGGGAATCTACCAAGTTACATACATGCCCACAGCAAAAAACATGCTCAGAAAAGACCTGAGAAGACTATAAGCTTTAACATCTGGCTTATGTTTAGACTTGATAAGGAAAGTGAAGGTTAAAGTAGAACTGTATATGGTCTAGCTAAGCATCAAAGGATTGCCACAACGCAAAGCCAATCTGCAAACACCAGGAAAATATGTGCTCTTATTTCCTCTTAATTTGGAATGCTCCGTATGTTTAAGAAAAATCTTTTAACGACCAGCTGCTCACTAAATTGTAGCAGCACAGCTTTCAAAGATCAAGTGACAGAGAAATAGTCTTTACAAAATGTAGTTTAGAAAGTTACAAAATAAATGAACACCTACAATGCACAGCAATTAAAAAAAAATCCAGGGAAATATGGAGAATATGATCTCTAGAGCAGCTAAACTATAACACTCAAAATAACTGTTTTTTAACAAAAGCTAACTATACAGGAAAAGAAATAAGAAAGTATGGGTTAGTCAAACAAAAAGAGAGAGAAAAAAGAAAATTACACAAAAAGCTAATTTTTTTTCTGACAAGTCACAGACATTAGACTTACTAAACAAATAAATCAACTCCGTTAAATATGCTCAGTAAGCTCAAAAGAAAGCCCTAGGGGAAAAGAAATAATTATAATCCCCAAGGTAACCACTAAGAAAATAACTTAAAAATATACTGAAAAGGAAATGGGGAATCAAAAGGAATTACTCTGAATAATAAATTAAATGCAAAATAAAAAGACTGTAATGAAGGGATTATGGTAAAATATAATACACAGCATATAGGAAGCAAATTTCAAAATGGCAGAAATAAATTTTCACTTACCAGTAATCACTTTACATTTTATCTTAGCCAAAAGAACAAGAATCAATCAGTAATCACTTTAATGTAAATGAATTAAGCTCATCAATCAGATGGCAGAGATTGACAAAATGAAAACCAAAAAAAACCATGATCTACCTATATATTCTCTACTAGAGAATCATGATAGACATGAAGATAAAAATAGGGTGCAAGTAAGTATATGAAAATAGATATCCTATGCATATTTAGTAACCAATAGAAACCCGAGGTAGCAATATCAATAACTGACAAAATAGATATTATGTTTAAAATTATGATAAAAGTCAAAATAGGAGGTTATTTATTGATAAAAGCATCAATTCATTAAAAATGGGTAACATTTATATACTCACCTAATTATAGAGCCCCAAAATATATAAAATAAACATTAAAAGAAAGAAAGTCATAGAAAGCTCTAGAAAATAGCTAGAGACTTTAATACGCCAATTAATAATGGGTAGAACTGCTGAGATCAATAAGAAAACAGAGGACTCGCACAACTCTATTAACCTACTAGACCCAATAGACACATACAGGACACTTTCTCCAATGAAAGCAAAATACATATTCTTCTCAAGTACACATGCGACTTTCTCCAAAATAAAGCATGTATTAGGCCAAAAAAGGAGTTTTAGGAAGTTCAAATGATTGAAATCTTACAAAGTATTTTCTCTAAACATAAGGGAATAAAACTAGAAATCAAGAAAAGAAAAAAATTTAACATATGTGTAAATTAAACCACATACTTTTAAGCAATCAATGTTTCCATGAAAAAAATCACAAAGAAAATTGGAAAATACTTTGAGGTGATTAAAAATAAAGACAAAGCATATTACAACTAATAACATGGCCAAAGCAGTGCTCAAAGAGAAAGTGATAGCTGTAAATTCCTTCAGTGAAAAAAAAATCGTTAACTAATAATGTAATTTACACCTCAAGAAACTAGAAAATGTAGAATAATCTAAACCCAAAGATAGTATAAGAAAGGATGTAATAAACGTTAGAATAAAGACAAATGGCATAGACAATAAGAACACGTAAATCAATGAAACCAAATGTTTATTTTTTGAAAAGAACAACAAAATTCCCAAACAGAGAAGACACACATTGCTAAAATCAAAACTGAAAATGAGGACTACATTGTGGACATGATGGAAATTAAAGGTTTACAAAGGAATATTATGAATAATTGTATGGCAACAAATTAGGCAACCTAGATGAGATAGGCTAATTTCTAGAAAGACACAAACTAAAGAAAATGGACTGAAAAATACGGATAGTTCATAGAAACCTATAGTAACTTAAGATATTGAATACGCAGAAAAAAAAAATTCACACACACATAGACACCCCTCCCCACCACACACACACACACACACACACACACACACACACACACAAACACACAGAAGATCAGAAAGCATCAGTGGTAATTTCTACCAAACATGTAAAGAATAATTAACATTTCTTCTTAAACTCTTCCAAAAATAAAAAAGGTGGGATTATTTTTGTACTAATTTTACAAGGTCAGGATTACCCCAATACCAAAGCCAGACAAAGACACTTAAGAAGGAAATTATAAGCCAATATTACTTACAACCATAAATTTTTAAATCCCCAACAAATTACAATAAAACTTACGTGATGTCAGCACAATGGTAAAATAAAAGCAATCTGGCTTTACCCTACCCCACAGAAAACCAAAAACAACTACCCAGTGTCAAGATAAACACCAGGAATATCCCAGAACTATAAATACTGCCGAATCTAAACTAGGAGAGTATTAAAAGGACCATACACTATGACCATGTAGGAATTCTCCCTGGATGCAAAAGTTTCCCAACATACAAAATCAATGACTGTAATATCCTACCTTAATGGAAAGAAGGAAAAACATGAGTTTTTGAAATATGAATGATCATCTAAAATTGATGCAATGAAGCACCTGAAAAAGATTAACACCTTTTATTATAAAAAGTACTCACCATATTAGGAATGAAAAAAACAATCCTCAAAGTGATATAAGGTATTTATATTTAAAAATATCTAATATAATAAACAGTTAAAGATTAAAAGCATTTTTCTTAATTTTAAGAACAAGACAATGTCGACTCTTACCACTTATATTTAAAATTGCATTGGAGGTTCTAGACAGGAAAATTGGACAACAACCGAAAATAAAAATATCTACATTAAAAAATATATAAAGTTATTCATATTTTAAGATAATATGATCTCTGATCTTCTATACAGAACATACCAATGGATCTAAGAAAAATGATGAGTTAAGAAAGTAATTCAGCAAAGTTGCAGGATTCAAGATAAATACACAAAGATTATTATATTTCTATAAACTAGCATAAACCATATTAAAAAGCAATTAAGAAAACAGTTCCTCTTATGAAAGCACAAAAAAGAATATGCTTGCAAATAAATTTAAACAAGGGTTTGCAAGAACTGTACATTGAGAACTGCAAAACACTGCTAAAAAATCAAAGATCTAAATAAACAAAAAGTTTTTATATTCATGGATTGAAAAACAATATTAAGATGGCAACAATACCCAATTAAATCTATAGATTCAATTCACTCTCCATCAAAATGCCAGTGGCAGTTTTATTTTGCAGAAATAAAAATACTACTTCTAAAGTTAATATAAAATTGCAAGAGACTTCAAATAGCCAAAACAACTTTGAGAAATAAAACAAAGTTGAAGGACACCCTTCATGACTTCAAAACTTACTATAAAGCTACAATAATTTTTAAAAATGTGATGTTGGGAGAAGATAGAAATATAGATCACTGAAATAAAATTTCTAAAATAAATCCTTAAATCTGTGGCCTACTGATTTTGACAAGGATGCCAAGACATTCAATAATAAAAGGAAGTTCTCTTCTTTAAATGATACTCAGACAACTAAGCCACATGAAAAGAATAAAGTTAGGCCATTTCCTCACGCCACATAAAAATATTATCTCAGCTGGGCACAGTGGCTCATGCCTGTAATCCCAGTACTTTGGGAGGCCGAGGCTGGTGGATCACCTGAGGTCAGGAGTTAGAGACCAGTTTGCCCAACTTGGCGAAAACCCATCTCTACCAAAAATACAAAAAATTAGCTGGACGTGGTGGCAGGCGCCTGTAATCCCAGCTACTCTGGAGGCTGATGCAGGAGAATTGCTTGAACCCAGGAGGCGGAGGTTGCAGTGAGCCAGGATCGCACCACTGCACTTCAGCCTGGGCAACAAGAGCGAAACTCCATCTCAAAAAAAAAAAAATTATCTCAAAATGGATCAAAGAGCTAAATAAAACATCTAAAAATACAAAATTCTAAAAGAAAACTTGAGGGGAAAGCTTTATGATTTTGGGTTTAGCAACGAATTCTCAGATACAAGAAAAAAAGAAAAACAACAACAAATACAGAAAATTTGACATCATTAAAATTAAAGTTTTGTGTGTATCAATAAATACTATAAAGAGTGCCAAAAGAGAACACATAGAATGGGATAGATTGTTGGTAAAAACCATATTTCTGGTTTGGGCCTAATATCCAGAAGATATAAAAACTCTTAAAACTCAATAAGAAACATACAGAAAACTCAATTTTTTTAAATGGATAGACTTTTCTCCAAGAAAACACAAAAAATGGCCACAAGGACATAAAAAGATGTTCAACATTATTAGTCATTAAAAAGATGAAAATCAAAACCACAATAGAGGACGAAGAATGAAGCACATCTCCAATGTCCCAAGATTTCAGTGCACTGCCCAAATGGCTGGTTTCTGCATCATCTCACATTGAGCACTGACAGAAACAAGATAGTTCACATGCTTGGGAGTAAATAAGAACAAAGAAAAAGTGGTGGATGGCTTGCTGCAATCTGCACAGCTCTTTAAGATTGAGAGAAGGCACAGAATTTGAGGTTTCTTCTCCAGGAGAAAAGGAGATGAGTTAAGAGTCCTTCAACATGCCAGTCTTTTATTATGCTGCCAGAGAGGGGTGGTTTCTGTCTTGCTTGACATAGAATGCTGACAGAACTGGCATAGTTCAATCACCTGGGACAGCTAAGAATGGAGAAAAATGGGTAGGCTGCTTGCTGTAGCCCATAAGGCTAGACAAGATTAAGATAAAGTGAAGAATCTGAGGCTTCTTCCCCAGGAAGAAGAAAGAGAAGTAGAATATGCCTCCAATATCCTGGCCCATCAATATGCTGCCAGAGTGCCCAGTTTCCATCTTGCCTCACACAGAGTGCTGACAGAACAGATATAATTCAGATGCCTGGAGGGGACAATTAAGAACAAAAAAAGGGACAGGTGGCTTACTATGACAGGTACAGCTACACTCTGTGAGATTGAGAGAAGGCACAAAATCTGAGTTTTCTATCTCAGAAGGGAGGAAAAAACAAAGTGGATCATGCTTCAACAACCTGGCCTTTCGTTGCACTGCCCAAGAGGACAGATTCAGTTGCATGATACCTTGAGTGCTTACAGAATTGGCACAGTGTGGTGGAACCAGATAAAAACAGGAAAAAGGGCAGGCAGCATGCTGTGCCCACCATGTCTCTGCAAGGTTGAGAGAAGGCACAGAAGCCAAGCCTTATCCACAAAGAATGTAGAAGAGGAGTGATGCATGTCTCCAACATCTCAGCCTGCAGCACAGCAGTCAGATACCATAGGGAGTAAAAGGTTATAAGTTCTTAAAGGAAAAAGAATCAGTAAACCTTTCTAATTATTAACCTACACATAAAAGTCCGGAGACGACACATCAATTAAAAAGGCTTGAGAGGCTTACAGAATCTCTAGCATGGATGATTGTTGAAGTACTTTGTGCATTGAAGCTATTCTGTAAAGACTAGAAGAGATGGCTGCTTCAAATTTATCGTCAACACAACAAAGCTATAAGAAACACAAAGAAGCAGGAAAACATAACATAATCAATGAAAGAAAATAAATTTAAAATAGATGACCCTAAAGAAACAGAAATCTAAAATTTGCCAGATAAGGAATTCAAAATAATTATCTTTAAAATGATTACAGAGTTACAGATTAATAAAGATAGACAATTAAGTAAATTCAGGAAAATAATACATAAAATAAGAATATCAACAATGACAGAAACTATTAAAAACAAAAATTCTGCAGCTGAAGACTATAACTAAAATAAAAAGTTCAGATAGCTTTAACAGCAAACTTGATCTAGCAAAAGAAATAGTCAGCAGGCCAGGCGCCCTAGCTCATGCCTGCAGTTCCAGCACTTTGGGAGGCTGAGGCAGGTGGATCATGAGGTCAGGAGATCCAGACCATCCTGGCTAACATGGTGAAACCCCGTCTCTAATAAAAATACAATAAATTAGCCGGACATATTGGCACGCGCCTGTAGTCCCAGCTACTCAGGAAGTTGGGGCAAGAGAACCACTTGAACCCGGGAGGCAGAGACTGCAGTGAGGTGAGACTGCACCACTGCACTCCAGCCTGGGAAACAGAGACAGACTCTGTTTCAAATAATAATAATAATGATAATAATAATAATCAGCAAACTGAACGTCATATTATATGAAATGATCTAGTCAGAGAATTTAAAAAATGGAATAAAAAAGAGTGAAGAAGGACTAGGGGACTCATGAAACACCATCAAGCAAACCAATACATGCATTATGAGGTTCAGTGACAATAAGAGAGGATAAGTAAGAAGCAAAAAGGGGCAGAAAGCTTATTTCAAGAATCAGTGGTGGTGCATGCCTGTAATCCCAGCTACTGGGGAGGCTGAGGCAGTAGAATCACTTGAATCCAGGAGGCAGAGGTTGAGGTGAGCCGAGATTGCGCCACTGCACTCCAGCCTGGGAGACAGAGCAAGACTTCATCTCAACAACAACAACAACAACAACAACAACTAATTAGCACTCCATTGGCTGCCCCAGGTGATGTTTCAGTATATCATGTGCTCCACAGTCCATTGTCTCTGGGCTGAGTTCAGCACTAGAATTCATCTAAAGTTGCGGGTTTTATGCCCTAGACTACCTTTGAAGATTACTTGGAGTCAGCGAGCAGCGAGCCCTTTAGCTCTCTGTGGCGAAGCTTGCAGTCACTCACGTTTGGACTACTGGGATGGGGGATTCCCCTCTGGCAGGCATATTCTGGGTTTGGTACGGTTTTCTTTCTGCTCTAACAGCACAGCATGCCTATATCAAAATATCTCATGTACCTCATAAATATATACACCTTCTGTATACCCACACAAATTAAAAATTCAATAATTATTTTTTTTTAAAAAATGGAATTGATGAGACAAGTGACAGAATGAAAGAAATTTGATGATGTCTCACAATTGCTGTGTTCTCCCTCCCTCAGTGCCCAGAGACGCTCTTCACACCGTATCACCACTGCCAGGGGTAGGGGAGGAGTTGCATCAGCAATTCAGGACTGTTTTTCCTATTGCTTCGCTGCCTCTTTTAGTGATATGAAGTTAAAACCAGGTACTAGGAGGACCCACCTGATTTTTTGGTTCTTATGAAGGTGTTTTTTTCTGTGTAAATAGTTGTTCATTTTGTGTCCTACTGGGGGAGACAATCAGTGGAGCTTTCTATTCTGTCATCTTGCTCTGCTGGGCAATCTCTCTCAAGGTATTATTTTCTAACATTGTTCTCAAATTAAAAAAACCCCAAGGCTTCTAATAAAATGGAAGTAATTTTATCTTCCAGCTTTTTACATTCTAAGTGGTAGTGGTCTCCTTTCTTATTTCACTATTAATGTTCTTAAAAGATGTTTATGCACTCTGGATGCAAGCACTTAGGAATATAGAAATATTGATATACAGATAGAGGTCAATCTTTGACCTATCATCTACCTACCTATTCATCTAAATTTCTTTCATTCTGTCACTTGCTCATCAATTCCATTTAAAAAAATTTTTTAACTATTTAATTTTTGGGGGTATATAGAAGGTGTATGTATTTATGAGGTACATGAGATATTTTGATATAGGCATGCTATATAAAATAACCACGTCATGGAGAATAGGTTATCCATTCCCTCAAGCATTTATCCCTTGAGTTACAAACAATTCACTTACTCTTTTCAAGACATTATAAATTTTACAAATAAGTTATTGACTACCGTCACCCTAATGTGCTATAAAATAGTAGGTTTTATTCATTCTATTTTTTATATCCAGTAACCATCCCTACCTCCCTCACAACCTCCAACAACCTTTCCCAGCCTCTGATAAACATCTTTCTACTCTCTATGTCCATGAGTTTGTTTTGATTTGTAAATCCCACAAGTAATTGAGAACATGTGATGTTTGTCTTTCTGTACCTGCTTATTTCACTTAACATAATGGTCTGCAGTTTCCTTCATGTCGTTTCAAATAACTGGATCTAACTTTTTATGGCTAAATAGTGCTCCATTGTGTATATGTGTCATATTTTCTTTATTCATTCATCTGTTGATGGGCACTTCAGTGGCTTTCAAATCTTAGTTATTGTAAACAGTGCTGCAACAAACAAGGCAATGCAGATATCTTTTCGATTTACCGATTATTTTTCCTTTGGGTATATACCAGAAGTAGGATTGGTAAATTGTATGATATTGCATTTTTCAGTTTTTCAAAAAAACTCCAAACTGTTCTCCATAATGACTGTACTAATTTGCATTATCACCAACAGTATACTGGTGTTCCCTTTTCTCCACATTCTCACCAACATTTGTTTTTGCCTGTCTTTTGGATATAAGTCGTGTTAACTGGGGTGAGATGATGTCTCACTGTAGTTTTGATTTGCATTTCTTGGATGATCAGTGATGTAGACCACCTTTTCATATGACTTTTTGCCTTTTGTATGTGTTCTTTTGAAAAATGTCTATTCAAATTTTTTGCTTATTTTTAATTTGATTATTAGATTATTAATTAGCAGGTGATAAAGGCTTCCAGAACTGGGTTTTTTTTTTTCCTTCAAGATAGCAGGTTTCCTACTGACCCAAGGTGAGTCTAAAAATATCTGGGATCTAAGGCCTAGAACAGGGGTGCATGACTCTGACCAGTGCCCTATCCTATTGTGGCTGAGCTAGTATCTAAGAGCAAGACAAAGTCCTCCCCACTCTTTTCTTTTCTTTCCTCAAGTAGAAAGATAGGATCTCTTTTGGAACTGTGAGCTGTGCAGCCTGGGGTTAGGGGAGGGTGATGTCAGCACTCTAGGCTGCCCCAGGTATTTTCTTAGTATGTAAAATCCCTCCCTCCCCAGTTCACTGTCTCTGGGCCGAGTTCAGCACTAGGATGCACCCAAGAGTTGTAGTCCTTATGGCACAGTTTGCCTTTCGAGTTTATTTGGAGACACAGGGAACTGTAGCCCTCGGTGACGAGATTTGTGGGAACTCAAGCCTGGACCACTGTGATGGGAGATCCCCCTCTGGCTAGGGCTGGTTTAAATGGTTTATCTCTGTGTGGGCATCCTCTGAGTTTGGTTCAGTTTTCTTTTCAGCTCTAACAGGACAGCACTGAGTTTAATGCCTTACAGTTGCTTTGTTCTCTCTCCCCTAGTGCCCAGACACGCTCTCCACACAATGCTGCTGCTACCAGGGCATGATATCAGGGATTAAGGACTGTTTTTTCCATCTCCTCAGTGTCTTTTTCAGTGATATGTAGTTTAAACCAGGTACTATGCGTGCTCACCTGATGTTTGTTTCTTAAGAAGGCAATTTTTCTGTGTAGATGGTTGTTGAATTGGTTGCATCTTTGTGGGGGAGACAATCAGTGGAGCCTTCTATTCCACCGTCTTGCTCCATCTCCAAATCTCTTCTTCATTTTTTAATGGTTTCTTCCAAAGAGCAAACATTTGAAATATTTATGAAGTCCAGTTTATCAATTATATTCTTTTGTTTCCTATATGACATAATTGACTACTCAAAATTTTTAAAATGTTGACCTATATTTTCTTATGAAATTGTTATTATTGTAACATTCACATAGAAGCCTAAGATCCATTTTTTTAGAAAAACTGGATAATCTTTAAATATTATGAATGTTAAGCCCTTCAGATTCCTGAGATTGAAAGACAACCAAGTGAAATGAATTACAAAGACTGAAAAGTGTCTCTGAGGAGAGACGGGGCATATGAACACTCTAATAGGCAAAGAAAAAGAATTTCCATCTTCAGGAGTCAGTATGATTTGCCTCAGTTTATATTTTCTATGCACAATATTCCGTTTCATAAAAATGAGCCATACAAAAAGCAAGAAAGGTTAAAATCATTATCAAGAGACAAAGTCATCAATAGAGTCAGACCCCAAAATAATTTGTTAACAGAATAATAAATGAATTTAGAAGCGTCTGGAATAAGATGTCAACATATAAGAAAACTGTATTTCTATGTATTCGCAATAAACAATTGGAAGTGGAAATAATATTTATAACAACATTAAAAGTCATAAGATTTTTAAGGGGTAACTTTGATAAATATATGTGATATTTGTATTATAACATTTATAAAACATTAATGAGAGAAAATAAGGAGGACTTAAATAAATGGAGAGACATACTGCATTAATAGATTCAAACTTTTAATATTGTTAATTTTTCTCAAATTGATCTATTACCTGTGATAACAAATAATGTCTTTTTTTAATTATAAAGGAATCAATTCACTGTGAGGACACAGAAATTCTAATGTCTGTGTACTCAATAACATTACAGACCTTCCAAATACAGAAGCTAAAACTGTATAAGAAATACATGAGAGACAGAAATACAATATTTAATACGCATGTTAAGTAAATATTCTAATTGGCTATTTCAATAGCTCCCTCAATATGTTTAATAAAATACATAGTCAGAAAATCAGAAAGAATATAGAAATCTTGAATAACACCATAAATCAACTTAATAAACAATTATAGAACACCACTCAGCAACAGCAGAATACATTCTTCTTCATTATGTATTATTGTTATTATTATTATTGATTCAGATGGTACATGATCAAGTTTGTTATGTGGATACATTGTGTAATGATGAGGTTTTAGTTTCTATTGTATCCATCACCCAAATAACGAATATTGTACACAGTTTTATAACACTCACTGTCCTCCCACTATTCCCTCTTTTGTAGTGCCCAGTGTCTGCTACTTCCCTCTGTATGTCCATGTGTACCCATTGTTTAGCTCCCACTTATAAGTGAGAACATGCCATATTTGATATTCTGTTTCTGAGTTATTTCACTTAGGATAATGGCCCCCAACTCCATCCATGTTGCAGTAAAGAATTATGGCTGCATGATATTCCATGGTGTATGTATACCATGCTTTCTTTATCTAATCAACCACTGATAGACACTTAGGTTGATTTCATGACTTTGCAATGGTGGATGGTGCTGGTATAGTTGTCTTTTTGACATAATAATTTCTTTCACTTTGGGCAGATACCCAGTAGTCCCACTATTTTTCATATGTTGGTAGGCTGCTCGTATGTCTTCTTTTAAGCAATGTATGTTTATGTTCTTTGCCCACTTTTTAATGGAGTTTTTTTTCTTTTTAAGTTCTTTGGGTTTCTCTGAGATTCTGGATATTAGTTTCTGATCAAATGCATAGTTTGCAAATATTCTGTCATTCTGTAGATTGCCTGTTTACTCTGTTAATTTCTTATTTTGCTATGAAGAACCTTTTAATTTCATCTCATTTGTCTGTTTTGTTGCATTTGCTTTTGATGCCTTAGTCATAAATTATCTGCCTAGGCCAATGTCTAGAAGAGATATTCCTAGGTTTTCTTCTAGGATTTTTGTAATTTAAGGTCATCCATTTAAGGCTTTAATCCATCTTGAGTTAATTTTTGGTTTATGGCGAGAGAAAGGAGTCTGGTTTCATTCTTCTGCATATGGCTATACAATTTTCCCAGCATCATTTATTAAATAGAGTATCCTTTCCCCATTGTATATTTTTGCCAATTTTGTCAAAGATCAATTGGCTGTAGGTATGTTGCTTTAACTCTGGGTTCTCTATTCTGGTCCAGTGACCTATGTGTCTGTTTTTTGTACCATGCTATGTTGGTTACCACAGTCTCATGGTACAATTTGGAGTCAGTTAATGTGATACCTCTGACTTTTCTTTTTGCTTGGGATTGCTTTGGCTATTTGGTATCTTTTTTGGTTCCATATAAGTGTTAGAAACTTTTTCTAATTCTATAAAAGTTGATATTGATAATTTGTTAGGAAATTTGTTGAATCTGTAGATTGTTTTGAGCAGTACGATCATTTTAACAGGATTCTTTCAATCCATGACTATGGGATAATTTCCCATTTGCTTGTGTCAACTACATTTTTTTCAGCAGTGTTTTGTGGTTCTCCTTGTAGAGGTATTTTACCTCTTCAGTTGAATGTATTCTTAGACATTTTCTTTTGAGGAACCATATATGGGATTCAGCTCTTGATCTGGTTCTCAGCTTGAACATTGTTGGTGTATAGAAATGCTACTGAATTTTGCACGTTTATTTTGTATTCTGAAACTATACTGCAGTAATTAATCAAGTTGAGGAGTCTTTTGAATGAGTCTTTGGAGTTTTGTACATATAAAATTACGTCATATGTGAACAAAGATCATTTGACTTCTTCCTCTCCAGTTTAGATGTGTTTTATTTCTTTCTCTTGCCTGATTACTCTGATTAGGACTTCCAGTACTATGTTGAATAGGAGTGGTGAGAACGGGCATCCTCGTCTTGTTTCATTTCTTAGAGGGGATCTTTTCAACTTTTTACCATTTAGTATAACATTGGCTAATATCTAGTTTGTTAATGTTTTTATATTATGAAGGAATGTTGGGTTTTTTGTATTGCTTTTTGTGCATGTATTGAGGTAATCATATGGTTTTTGTTTTAAATTCTAATTATGGTAGTAAATTACATTTATTAATGTACGTATGTTGAACTATCCTTGTATCCTAGGAATAAAAAACACTTGATCATGATGTACTATTCTTTTAATGTGTTGTTTGGTTCTATTTGCCACCCCTCCCCTTTTTTTAAGGATTTTTGCATCTATGTTCATCAGGAATTTTTTTTTATTGTGTTCTTACTTGATTCTGATATTAGGGTGATACTGGTTTGTAGAATGAGTTAGACAGAATTTTTTTTCTTCTTGATTTTTAGGAATAGTTTCAGCAAAATTGGTGCCAGCTTTTTGCACATCTAGTAAAATTGACTGTGAATCTGGGTGCTCTGGGCTCTTTTCCTTGTGAGAATTTTTATTACTGATTTGATTTAATTACTCAATTTTGATCTGTTCAGAATTTCTACTTCTCTCTGGTCATATACTTTCAGAAATCTATAAACTTTTCTCATGTTTTCTAGTTTGTGTACATAGTGATACTTAAATCATAGTCTCTGAAGATCTTTTCTATTTCTGTGGTATCAGTGAATAACGCCACGTTTATCATTTCTGATTGTGTTTATTCGAATGTTTTTTCTTTTTTTCTTGTTTAGTCTAGCTAGTGGTCTGTCAATTTTGTTATTATTTTCAAAGAACCACCTTTTATTTCGTTTTTGAATCATTAAAAAATTTTTCAATCTCATTTAGTTCTTCTCTGATCTTTATTATTTATTTATTTTTATTTTTAGCTTGTTTTAAATTTCTTTTTGTTTCTCTTTGTTTCTCTGGTTCCTTAAGGTGTGATATTATGTTGTTAACTTGAAGTCTTTCTATCTTTGGATGGCATTTAAGGTTGCAAATTTCCTCTTAGCACTGCTTTTGCTGTATTACAGAGGTTTTGGTACGTTGTGTATCTATTTTCATTCATTTGAAAAAATGTTTTAATTTTTGTCTCAAATTTGTCATTTAACCAAAGATCATTCAAGTGCAAGTTGTGCAGTTTTCATGTATTTGTATAGTTTCCAGAGTTCCTCTTGGTATTGGTTTTTATTTCACTCTGGTCCTTGAAGTCACTTGATATGATTTCAATATTTTAAGATTTATTGAGACTTGCTTTACGGCCAAGTATATGGTCCATTTTGAAGACTGTTCCATACACAGATAAGAAAAATGTATGTTCTGCAGTTTTGGGGCAGAATGTTTTATAAATGTTTGCTAGGTCCACTTGGTCTAGAGCTCACTTTAAGTATAGGGTTTCTTTTTTAGTTTTCTGTCTCAGCGATCTGTCTATATGTGTCAGTGGGAAGTCAAAGTTTCCCACTGTAATTTTATTGCTTTCTCTTTTCTTAGGTCTAGCAGTATAAGTTTTTGTCAATTTGGGTGCTCTGGTGTTGGGTGCATATATATTTAGGTTAGTTATATCTTTTTGTTGAATTGAATGCTTTATCACAACATAATAAAATTTCTTGTCTTTTTTACTGGTTTTCTTTAAAGTCTGATTTATCTAACATAAGTTTAGCCACTTCTCATTTTTGTTTTCTGTTTGCATGGTATATATTTTTTTATCCCTTTACTTTGAGTCTGGAAGTGTCTTTACCTATTCAGTTGGTCTCTTGTAGGCAACAAGTGGATGAATCTTGTTTACTAAATCTGTCAGTCTATACCTTTTAAGTGTAGCATTTGAGAGGCCATTTATAATCAAAATTAATATTGATATGCCAGGATTTGTCCCTGCCATAATGTTGTCATCTAGTTGCTTTGTGGTTTCAATTCTGTAATTGCTTTATAGGATCTGTGAACATTGTACTTACATGTGCTTTTGTAATGGTGAAAATTTTCCCTTTATGTCCACCTTTAGAACTCTTCTGAGCATTTCTTAAAGAATCTGTCAAGTGACTATGAATTTTCTTAGTGCTTACTATTTTGAGAAATATTTTATTTCTCTTTCATTTTTGAAGCTTTGTTCAGAAGGATACAAAACTCTTGACTAGCTGTTCTGTTATTTAAGAAGACTAAAAATAGGCCGGGTGTTGTGTCTCACGCCTGTAATCCCAGCACTTTGGGAGGTGGAGGAGGGTGGATCACGAGATCAAGAGATCAAGACCATCCTAGACAACATGATGAAACCTCGTCTCTACTAAAAGTATAAAAATTAGTTGGGCGTGGTGGCACATGCCTGTAATCCCAGCTACTCGGGAGGCTTAGGTAGGAGAATCACTTGAACCTGGGAGGTGGAGGTTGGAGGTTGCAGTGAGCCAAGATTGCACCACTGCACTAATAGCACCTTTCCAGTTTGTAAGGTTTCTGCCAAGATGTCTACTCTTAGTCTCATTAGATTTTCTTTGTAGATGATTTGGCACTTTTCTCTAGCTACTTTCAAGATTTTTTTTTTCCTTCATATAGACTTTGGATGTGCTTCTTATATCTGTATGTCTAATTCTATAGTTAGATCAGGTAGATCAGGGATGCTTTTCTACATTATTACATCAAATGTATTTTTCCGTCATTTTTACTTTTTTTTCTCCCTCAGGAATGCCCATCATTTGTATGTTTGGCCTGTTTACTAAGTTCATATTTCCTGAAGGCATTTTTATTTTTTATTTTTTTTAAAAATTCTTGTCTGACTTAGTTAGTTCAAAGAACCAGTCTTCAAACTCTGAATTTTTTTCTTTTGGTTGGTCTAGTTCATTGTTAAAGCTTTCAACTATGTTTTATAATTTCTTCAATAAATTTGCTTTATTTTCAGAAATTCTGTTTGTTTTTAAAATATTTATCTCTTTAGTCAATTTTTCATTCATATTCTGAATTGTTTTTCTGTTTTATTTGTTTTGGTTTTCAACTTTCTCTCGGATCTCATTGAGCTTCCTTATAACACACATTTTGAATTCTTTTTGTGTCATTTTAGAACTTTAATTTTGGTTGGGATCCATAGAGAGCAACTCTAATCTTTATGGGTGTCAAAACACTCTATCTTTCAGTACTACTAGAGTTCTTATGCTGATTCTTTCTCATCATCTAAATAAACTGTCACTTCTTACTTTACACATGTTTTCGTTTAAATGTGACTTTTTAATTTTTTTTCCATTTTCTCCCTTGAGGGAGTGATTGTAAGCTATGATGTTAATGATCATTTGTCTTCAATTCGGGGTGATTTCAGGGGCCGGCTCTGTATAAGTTTCTTGTTCATAGACAACATCGTGTGGTGGCTTTCTTAAATGCTAACTGTTTAGTAATATACTGGTCATGTGAACTGACTCACATCTTCTAGGGGGCTGGGAGTATGAAGATATCAGGAAGCTTATTTGCTCTCTAGCACTAGGTTCTTCTGTCAGCAGGTTTTTAATTTGGTTATGCAGTTAAGTCTTCCGTCCAGCAGGTGGCACTTCTAAGTAAAAGTTGGCTCACCCTTGGATATCCCGACGACCAATGAAAACACCTGACCTCATAGCGGTGGTGGTGGGAGCTCAGATGCACTGAAGTCTCTGCAGGAGAGTGCTGTACCAGCTTATTATCCTGGACAGGCAGAAATGTGATTCACTTCTCTATCACACCCTTGAATCACAGCTGACAGCCCTGAGCTCAAATACACAGTATCCTTTATCTCCAGGTTGCAATGCAACTGAGATCTGTGGAAAATGTCAATCCTGTGGCTATTGTTGAAATGACTTTGAGTAAAAACCTTTATGTAGCCCAAAACAGACAGCACTATGGCTGGTCCACACTCTGCTGCAGGAACACTGCTTCTCTACATAGGAAAGGGGAGATGAGCCTGGCCCTTCAGGCAAGCCCAGGCCAGTGGATAAATTTTCAGTGGGTATGCAGCTACCCTGAATAACACTGGAATGTTTGTTACTGAGTGCATTCATGCCAACCCCCAGCAGGGAAAGTTGCAGCTGCATCCACAGCCGTAGATGGGAAATTGGGAGAAGACCCCCTCTTCACTTTCCTTTCTGGCCACTGGTGCCACCTGTCTGATGGAGTGGACCAACACTTTTCCTCTTCAAAGATCAGTATTGCACACAGATCTTCACTGTGAGGGGCATAGTCACATTTTGGTCACAAATGGTGGGATCTTAGGCAGGGGAGAGCATGCAATCTGGATTCCTTTGTCACAGAGGATGCTTCGGCAGACTGCAGTCTCCCTTCCCCTAGGTGCAACTTATGCTGAGGGCTAGATCTCTGGGGATCTTGTGCCTCCTTAGAGTCCTGCTTGTTCCATGTGATTGCCACAGTCAGAACAAGTACTGGGAAATGTTTGTGGGGAGTCTATTGATGAGGAGACAAAAGGGTTGAGAATCCCTGGGCAAGATAGTGGCCCACAACAGGTGCACAACCAGTATGGCACATGCTGCTCCAGCTCAGGCTTGAGAGGCGAGAAGGAGAACCTGTGCAATCTGCTCAATCCTCCAGAAGTTTCCAAATTATCTTCAAGAATGATCCCTGAACTTGTAAAGACACAGGGGCTTTCTGACAGTTCAGCAGTCAGTGGTCTGTTGCAGGGATGAGGGAACAAAAACACCCCACACTTCCACCTACCTTTTCCATGGGACCCCAAGTTTCTCAGGGGTCAATCTCTCCCAGGCTCTTGCTGCCTTATTTTTCTGTGCCCAGATTCTTCTCAGGGCTTCTCCAACAGGTTCTAGCTCCCTCTCCTCAGCAGTCCACTTAGCCATAATCATTCACCTATAACTGTGGATCTTCTCTCTGAGGAGAACTGACATTTGATATTTCTAGTTATTCATTTTGAAAAAAAAAAAATACAAAATCTGCTTAAATAAATGTGGAACACTTACCAAAACAGGCTATGTTCTGGGTTAAGGAATGTCTCAATAAATTGAACGAATTAAAGTCATATAAAATATGTTATCCCACCACAATAGAATTACATTAGAAATTAATTGTAAAGATCTCTGAAAAAAAGTCAAATTTAGAAACTAATAATTTATTTCAAAATAACTAATGAGGTTATTTTCCTTCTAAGATGGTGAATTAAAGGCTTTTAGCATGCCTGAGCCACTTGGAAATAACAAGATAGTGCATAAAGATCAACTCTATTAGCTTTAATTCAAGAGAAAAAACAAAACAAAACAAAACAAAAACCAAGAACCCACTGCAATTTTGAACGACACCCCACTCCCCAGGAGAAGGAACACAAGCTAACAGGCCCTGTGTTGATGTCATCCAGCTGATGAAAGTGAGTTAAATCCCAGTATGTGAGAGAGGCAGAGAGCCTCCCTCTGTGATTCTCCTTTCCACTGGTTATCTGAGCAACCCAGGCTAAGGGAGAGCACCTTGTTTCTCCCAATCCCCAAAACTATCATGGGGAGTGGCTTGGAGGTTCTGAAAGGGAAAGACACTGGGAAAAGCTACAGACATCTTTCCAAATCCAGGACCAAAGGCAGGACACTATTTTTAATCCAGGCACATGGAAAGACAGATATTCTTTGGTGACCCAGCAGTGTGGCTATGCAAGCATTTTCGTCTTGGACTAGAGATTGTAGCACTTGCTCTTGAGTAGGTTAGGGTCCTTCACAGCCAGAAATGTGGAAAGCACCTATGCTTTAAGCACTGAGATCGTGCTTTTCTTCCTTGGAGGGCTGGGACAGGAGGAAAACTGCTACAGTTTCTGTTTCTTCTTGGTGATGAGACTCACAGCCAGGGGCAACTTGGTGAACTGGAACTGTTCTGCATGTGTCATTACTGGGTGCCCCAGCCTGCTCCCGTGAGATCATGGTGGGGTGGGGCCCTCTCTGATCCCTCTCTAGGCATAAATCCAGGCCTTTAGGGCACCTGCTCACAAAGACTAGCAATGGCACTCTACCCTTCCTGTGCAGAGATGCTAGTGCAAGGAGGCCCCGTCTGTTCCACACCCAGGCATATCTGCAGGCATTCAGAGCACCCATATTCTTGGATAAGCAGCCTGACCTGCTCCACCCTACCTGTGCAGAGATCCCGGTGCAGGGGGCCCCTCCCCACTTCACGTTTAGGCAGATCTCCAGGCATTTGGAGCACCCGTTCACCTGGTTCAGCAACCTAAGCCACGCCATCCTTCCTGGGCATAGATTGTGATGCAGTGGGGCACTCTCTGCTTCACACACAGGTAGATCTCCAGGCATTCAAAGCATCTGCTCACCTGAATTGGTATCCTGGGCTGCACCACCATTCCTGTGTAGAGATCCTGGAACACTAGGGCCCTCTTTGGTTTATGCTCAGTTAGATTTCCAGGCATTTGGAGCTCTCGCTTGTCTGGGTTAGCACCCTGACTCACCCCACCCTTCCTCTGCAGAAATATCGGTGCAGGAGGTCTTCACTCTATTCCCAGGCAGATCTCCATGCATTCAGAGCACCTGCTTGCCCAAATTGACAGGCTGAGCTCTCCATTCTTACTGCATAGAGATTGTGGTACAGCAGGGCCTTATCCACTCCACATCCAGGCAAATCTCCAGGAATTTAGAGCACCCACTTGCCTAAATCAGCAACCTGAGCCAGCCAACCCTTCTTGTGCAGAGATTACGGTGAAGTGGGGCCCTCTCTGTCCCATGCCCAGGCAGTTGGTGCACCAATTCTTCTGAATCAGCAGCCAATGCTGCCCTATTCTTTGTGTGCATATATCATGGAGTATCAGGGTCCTCTATACTCTACACCTAGCAGGTCTCCAGGTGCCTGGAGCACCCACTCTTCAGGATTGGAAATTTAGGCTGCACCTCCTGTCTGTGCAGAAAATTTGGGGCCAAGGATGTTTCCTAGCTCCATGCATGACCACACCTCTGGGCACTTGGTGGCTACTCACTGGATTATCTCTTAGCACTGTTGCTTGTGCCAGAAGGTGGGCCTGCACCATCTGGCCCTGCCCATCATTTCTCCCACCTGCTTGGGCTGAGCAGGGAGCTCAGATAACAGTGGACTTCACAGATCAGCCTATTATCGGAGGCAATAGACAGCTTCTCCCTGCAAACAAGGGTCAAGTATATACCCAACCATACTGGAAACACCTGGCTCTTGCCCATAAAAACCATCTTCTGGCTTGTAGGTTTTACTGCAGAGTCCAACATAAAATCTGCCAAAAGAAGTGGATAAGGATATAAAAGCAAAGCCAAAGGTCCCTACCCAACATGCTTTAGTCACACACCCTAA
>NW_012103266.1:5178407-5202525 GCF_000951045.1 Mandrillus leucophaeus | reverse complement strand
TTTGCCAGGCATGCTGACGGGCGCCTGTAGTCCCCAACTACCGGGAGACTGAGGCAGGAGAATGGCATGAACCCGGGAGGGGGAGCTTGCAGTGAGCCAAGATCGTTCCACTGCACTCCAGTCTAGGCGACAGAGCTAGACTCCGTCAAAAAAAAATAAATAAATAACTAAAATAAAATAAAATAAAACTAACTTCCTTTTCTTTACAAAAAAAAAAAAAAAATCAACACAAAGAAACACCTACATAAATCCAGGAAATGAAGGAAGAGATGAACTTCTCAAAAAGAAATGAATCAGAAATTCTGAAATTGAAAGAAGTCAATAAATTTTAAAATAAAATGGAAAGCATTATCTATAGTCTGGACCAAGTAGACGAAAGAATTTTAGAGTCTGAAGGCAAGTCTTTCTAACTAACCCATTGAGACAAAAATAAAAATGTGTTTTAAAAAATCAACAAAGCCTTCAAAAAACATGAGATTATCTAAAGTTTGCAAACCTACAAATTGTTGGCATTCCCAAGAATGATGGATAAAAAGTAAATAACCAAGAAAACATATTTGAGAAAATAATTCAAAAAATAATTTGAATCTTGCTAGAGAGGTAGACATCCAGATACAGGAATTCAGTGAATGCCTTAAAGTACTATACAAAATGAACATCACCAAAGCATATCACCACTAGACTGTCCAAGGTCAATTATAAAGAAAAAAAAAATAGATGAACCTAGACAAAAAAGGTACATCACGTGCAAAAGGAACCCAATTAAGCTAACAGAAGACTTCATAGGAGAAACATTATGAGCCAAGCGAGATAGGAAGCCTATTTTCAGCATTTTTAATGACAAGATATTTCAACCAAGAATTGTATATACCCCCAAACTAAGCTTCATAAGCAAAGGAGAAATAAAATATTTTCCAGAAAGAAAGTGATAAGAAAATTTGTTGCAACTAGACCAACCATATAAAAGTCCCTTAATGTAGTCCTAAACATAAAAACAGAAGAATAATACTTGCTACCACAAAAACACATGTAAGTACATATCCCTCAGTCCCTAAAAAAAATGCTTTGGAGTTTTTTTTATCATGTAAAACAACAACAACAACAACATGATGAAGACTATAAAGCAATCAGCTAACAACTTAATGATAGTATCAAAATCTCACATATCAATAATCAATATTAACCTTGAATGTAAATCAGCTAAATGTCCCCACTTAAAAGGCATAGAGTTGTAAGTGGGATAAAAATTAATACCCATCCATCTGGCTTTTCAAGAGACCCATCACACACTTAATGACACACATAGGCTCTAAGTAAAGGGCTGGAGAAAGATGTATCACACAGTGGAAAGCAACAACAAAAAAGTAGGGTTCACTATTTTTATAGAAGATAAAATATACTTTAAACTAGCAACACTAACAAAAGACAAAGAAAATACATAATAATAAACAGTTCAATTCAACAAGACTTAACTATCCTAAACATGTATGCACCTAACATTGCGGAACCCAGATTCATAGAGCATCTACTTCTAGACCTACAAAATACTTAGCTACAAAAGAACAGTGGGGGACTTCAATCCCCAACTGACAGCATTAGATCAGTGAGGCAGAAAACTAACAAAGAAATTCTGAACTTAAATTTAACACTTCATCAATTGTACCTCATAGAAATATGCAGAACACTCTACTGATCAACTACCAATTTTCTCTCACAGAAAATACATTATTCTCATCTGCACACAGAACATACTCTGAAATCAACCACAAGCTCGGTCATGAAGCAAGTCTCAATGAATTGAAACAAACTGGATCATACCAACCATACTCTCAGACCACAGTGGAAAAAAAAATAGAAATAAACAGAAAGAAGATCTTTCCAAACCATAAAATTACATGAAAATTAAACAATTTGCTCTTGAATAACTTTCAGGTAAACAATGAAATTAAGGAAGAGATTAAAAAATTCCTTGAAATAGATGAAAACAGAGACACAACATACCAAAATCTTTGGGATGTAGCAAAAGTAGTGTTAAGAGTAAAGCTGATAGCACTAAATGCACACCTCAAAAAGTTAGAAAAAAATCTCAAATTAACAATCTAACATCACACCTAGAGGAACTAAAAATATAAGAGCAAACTAACCCCAAATATACCAACAAAAAATTAATAAAATCAGAGCAAACTGAATGAAATCGAGACCCACACATTCACACAAAGAATCAACAAAATCAAAAGTTGGGTTTTAAAAAGAATAAACAAGATCGACAAACTGCTAGCTAGATTAACAACAGCAAAAAGACAGAACATCCAAATAAGCAAAGTCAGAAATGACAAACGGTTGTGATATTTACAACCAGTCTCACGGAAATACAAAATATCCTCAGAGACTGTTATGAACACCTCTATGCACATAAAGTAGAAAATCCACAAGAAATAGATGAATTTTCCATAGATAGATATGGAAAAAGTTGAAACCCTAAAGAGGCCTGTACTGAGTTCCAAAATTGAATCAGGGAAATTGGCTGCCGTTTTCTTGTTTCGTTTGTGTCTCTGCCAGGTTTTGGTAGCAGAGTGATAGAATAAATTCATAGAATAAATTAGAAAGGAGTCCCTCCTCCTTGTTTTTTAAAAATAGTTTCAGTAAAATTGGTACCAGCTCTTATTTTTTTTTTCTTTTTTTTTTTAAATTATACTTTAAGTTCTAGGGTACATGTGCACAACGTGCAGGTTTGTTACATATGTATACATGTGCCATGTTGGTGTGCTGCATCCATTAACTCGTCATTTACATTAGGTATACCTCCTAATGCTATCCCTCCCCACACCCCCTCCCCATAATAGGATCCAGTGTGTGATGCTCCCCTTCCTGTGTCCAAGTGATCTCATCGTTCAATTCCCAACTATGAGTGCTCTTATTTTAACATGTGGTAGAATTCTGCTGTGAATCCATCTCTTCAGGGTGGTTGATAGGGTTTCTTTTTATTACTGATTCAATTTTGGAACTCAGTATAATAAAAAAAAAGAAAAGAAAAAAATGACAGAAAAATACAAGCAAACTGAATCCAGCAGCATACCGAAAGCTAATTCACTATGATCAAGTAGGCTTCATTCCTGGGATGCAATTGTTACCCATGGAAGGTATCTGAGTTACCGGCAATGAATAATCTGTATGGGTCTGCAGCGATGTCAATTCTTGCCTCCCTAGGAGAAAAAATTTGACTGAGGGGCATAACGCAAAACAAAATAAAAATAAAAATAAAAAGAGAGAGAGAGACTGAAAGATCAAGGCAAGTTTTAGAGCAGAAGCGGAAGTTGTGTGTGTGTGTGTGTGTGTGTGTGTGTGTGTGTGTGTGTGTGTGTGTGTGTGTTTGAAAGGCTTTAAAACAGGAAAGAAAGAAAAGTATGCTTGGAAGAAACCCAAGTGGTCAGGTGAAGGTCCAGTCAGTGCAGTGTTTATCCTTGATCCAAGGACTTTATAGGCTGACCCCTTTTTCATTATTCTTCCCTTAGAGTAAGCTGCCCACTTGCCCAGTGCCCTCCTTGTGCTTGGGAGGTGAGCATACTCAGTGAGTTTAGGAAGCTGCACCCATGCCCATCTGAGGCTTTCTTCCCTTTCCTGGTGGAGTGCCCCTGGAAGGTCATACTTTGCCATTCCGCCTCTTAATGTGCATGTCCAGGCTCACCATCCCAATACCTGAGATTTTAGCATATCCAGGCTCACCGTCCCAATACCTGAGATTTTATTGGAAATTTCTTTTTGTTTCTCCTTGGTGCCCGCATTCAATTAACACCTTAATGCAACAGGTGTGGATCATCAGAAAAGTCAGGGAGAGCCCTCTCTAGCCAAGCTCATGCCTAACTACCTGTAATACAATGATGGTTCAACATACGCAAAACAATAAATGTGAATCACCACATAAACAGAATTAAAAACAAATAAAATAGATCATCTCAATAGATGTGGTAAAAGCCTTTGACAAATTCAACATCCTTTCATAATAAAAATCTTCAACAAACTAGGTATCAAGGGAACATTCCTCAAAATAATAACCAGCTATTACAATCCCACAGCCAACATCATCCTGAACAGGCAAAATCTGGAAGGATTCCTCTTGAGAACTGGAACAAGACGAGGATGCTCAATCTCACCACTTCTTTTCAACATAGTACTGGAAGTTCTTGCCACACTTTTCAGGCAAAACAAATAAAAGGCATCCAAATAGGAAAAGAAAAAGTCAAACACTCTTTTTTTCCTCAATATAATTCTATGCCTAGAAAACCCTAAAGACTCTGCCGAAAGGCTCCAGGAACTGATAAACTCTTTCAGCAAAGTTTCAGGATAAAAGATTGATGTACAAAAATCAATAGCACTCTTATTTACCAATAACATTCAAGATCAGAGTCAAATCAACAATACAATCCCATTTACAATAACAACAAAAGATACCTAGAAATACATCTAACCAAAGAGGTTAAAAAATCTCTACCAGGAGAACTACAAAACACTGCTGAAAGAAATCAGAGATGGCACAAATAAATGGAAAACCTTCCATGCTCATGGATGGAAAGAATCAACATTTTCAAACTTACCCTACTGTCTAAAGAATTCTACAGATTCAGTGCTATCTCTATCAAACTACAAACATCATTTTTCACAAAACTAAAAAAATACTATTTTGAAGTCCATATGGAACCAAAAAGAACCCAAATAGCCAAAGTAATCCTAAGCAAAAGCAACAAAGCCGGAGACATACCATTTCCGAACTTTATACTATAAAGCCACAGTAACCAAAACATTATGGTACTCATGCAAAAACACATAGACCAATGGAACAGAATAGAGAGGCCGGGGGAAAAAAAAGCTGCGCTTAACAGCCATCTGATTTTTGACAAAGTTGACAGAAGTAAGCAATAAGGAAAAGACAACCTATTCAATAAATAGTGCTGGGATAGCTTTCTATCTGTAGGCAGAAGGATGAAAGTAAACACCTAACTTTCATCATATAAAACATTAACGTGAAAAGCATGTTTAACCAACTTAAACATGGAAATAATTTTAATATATTTAAGATGGGTGAAAAATTTAAATATAAGACCTTGAATTATGCCATTATGTCTGCATGCACACACACAAAAAAAGCTATTTATTTTTAATTTTTGTGGATATAGTTTAGCGGTATATATTTGTGAGGTACATGAGATGCTTTGATACACGCATGCAATGTGTAATAATGACATCATAGAAAATTGGGTATTTACCACCTCAAGTATTTATCCATAGAGTTGCACACAAGCCAATTACACACTAAGTTATTTTATAATGTACAGTTAACTTATTACTGACTATAGTTAACATGATGTGCTGCTATAAATAATGTCTTATTTATTCTTTGTAAATGTTTTATTTTGTACACATTGACCATACCCACCTCACTTTTAGTCACTTACTACACTTCTCAGCCTTTAATAACTATCATTCTACACTCTATCTTAATGAGTTCAATTGTTTTGATTTTTAGATCCCACAAGTAGTGAGAACATGTGATGTTTGTCTTTCTGCATCTGGCTTATTTCACTTAACATAATGATATCCTGTTCCATCCATATTGTTGCAATTGACCAGATCTAATTCTATCGCATATATGTGCCACAATTTTTATCCATTAATCTGCTGATGAACACATAGGTGGCTTCCTAATTTTAGCTATTGTAAACAATGTTGCAAAAAATATAGGAGTGAAGATAACTGTTTGATATACTGATTTCCTTTATTTTGGGTATATACCCAGCAATGAGAGTGCCAGATTATACAGTAGCTGTTTTTTAGTTTTTTTGAGGAACCTCTAAACTGTTCTGCATAGTGGTTGTATTAATGTACATTCTCACCAAGAGTGTACAAGGGTTCCCTTTTCTCCACATCCTTGCTAGCATTTGTTATTGCCTGTCTTATGGATATAAGCCATTTTAACTGAGGTGAGATGATAATCTCACTGTAGTTTTGATTTGCATTTCTCTAATGATCGATAATGAGCACCTTTTCATATACCTGTTTGCCATTTGTAGGCCTTCTT
This sequence comes from Mandrillus leucophaeus, assembly GCF_000951045.1. Lineage (NCBI taxonomy): Eukaryota > Metazoa > Chordata > Mammalia > Primates > Cercopithecidae > Mandrillus > Mandrillus leucophaeus. The sequence continues at coordinate 5,196,452 of NW_012103266.1, read as the reverse complement.
TTGATAAATGTCTATTCAAATCTTTTGATGAGATTATTATATTTTTTTCTATAAAATTGTTTGAACTTTTTATATATTCTGGTTATTAATCCCTTATAGAGTGGGTAGATTGCAAATATTTTTTACAATTCAGAGTGTTATCTCTTCATTTTTTTGATTGTATCCTTTGCTGTGCAGAAGCCTTTTAACTTGATGTGATCCCATTGGGCCATTTTTGCTTTGTTTACCTGTGCTTATGGGGAATTGCTCAGGAAATCTTTGCCCAGACCAATGTCCTGGAAATTTTCCCCAGTGTTTTATTGTAGTAGTTTCATGGCTTGAGGTCTTAGATTTAAGTGTTTAATTCATTTTAATTTGATTTCTATATATGGTGAGCAATAGGGGTCTAGATTCATTCTTCTGCATATGGATATTCTGTTTTCTCAGCATCATTTATTGAAGAGATTGTCTTTTCCTCAGTGTATGGTCTTGGCGTCTTTTCAAAAATGAGTTTAGTGTAGGTGTATGATTTGTTTCTGGGTTCTCTATTCTGTTTCATTGGTCTGTTTTTATTCCAGTACTATGCTGTTTGGCTTACTCTGGAGTATGACTTGTCAGGTAATGTGATTTGTCCAGTTTTGTTGTTTTGCTTTAGATAGCTTCAGCTATTATGGGTCACTATAGTCCCATATGAATTTTAGAATTGTTTTTTCTATTTCTGTGAAGATTGCCATTAGTATTTTCATAGGGGTTGCATTCAATCTGTAGATTGCTTTGGTTATTATGGACATTTTAAAAATAGTGAATCTTCTAATCCATGAACATATTTTTTTCCAACTTTTTTGTCCTCTTGAATTTCATTCATTATTGTTTTATCATTTTTATTATATATATCTTTCACTTCTTTGATTAATTCTTAGGTATTTAATTTTATGTGTGGCTATTGTAAATGGGGATATTTTTTATTTCTTTTTCACATGGTTCACTCTTGCCCTATAGAAATGCTACTGACTTTTGTCTGTTAATTTTCTCTCCTGCAATTTTACTAAACTTATTAGTTCTAAAAGTTTTTTTATAGAATCTCTAGGTTTTCCCAAATATAACATTATATTGTCTGCAAACAATAATTTGATTTCTTCATTTCCAATTTGGATACCCTTAATATTTTTATTTTGTCTGATTGCTCTAACTAAGACTTCCTACATTATGTTGAATAATAGTGGTGACATTGAGCATCCTTGTCGTGTTCCAGGTTTTAAATAAAAGGTTTTCAGTATTTCCCCATTCAGTATGATACTAACTGTGGGTCTGTCATATATAGCTTTTATTACACTGAGATTTGTTTCTTCTAGACCCAGTTTTTTGAGAGTTTTTATCATGAAGAGATGGTAAATTTTATTAAATACTTTTTCACCATTAATGAAACGATTGTATAGTTTTTATCCTTTATTCTGTGAATATGATGTATCACATGGATTGATTTGCATATGGTGAACCATCCTTGCATCCCAGCAATAAAATCAACGTGGTCATGATGAATCATCTTTCCAAAATATTGTTGAATTCAGTTTACTAGTATTTTGTTGAGAATATTGTATAAATATTCTTCAGAGAAATTGGCCTCTAGTTATTTTTTATTGATATATCTTTGTGTGGTTCTGGTATCCTGGTAATACTGCCCACATAGAAGGAGTTTGGAAGTATTCCCTTCTCCTCAATTTTTTTAAGAATATTTTGAGAAAGACTGGTATTAGTTTTTCTTTAAATGTTTGATAGAACTTTACAGTGAAGCCATCAGGTCCTGGGCTTTTCTTTCCAGGAATAGTTTTTATTATAGTTTTTATCTTACTACTTGTTATTGGTCTGCACAGATTTTCGATTTTTTCCTGGTTCAATCTTGTTAGGTTGTATGCAGAATCAATTGCAATGTCTCCTTTTTTATTTGTGATTTTATTTATTTCAATCTTCTCTCTTTTTTTATTCTAGCTACAGCTTTGTCAATTTTGTTTAACTTTACTGAAAACTAACTTTTTTATTGATTTTTAAATATTTATCTTATTACAATATCATTTATTTCTGCTCTAATCTTTATTTTCTTTTACTAATTTTGGCTAACTTTTAATTTTCTAATCATTTAGAGTGTATTATTAGGCCCAGTGAGTTCCTCACGCCTGTAATCCCAACATTTTGGGAGACTGAGGTGGGTGGATCACTTGAGGCCAGGAATTCGAAACCAGCCTGGCCAAGATGGTGGAACCCCATCTCTACTAAAAATGCAAAAAAATTAACTGGGTGTGGTGGTGCACGTGTCTAATCCCAGCTAATCTGGAGGCTGAGGCAGGAGAATTGCTTGAAGGGTGGCAGAGGTTTCAGTGAGCCGAAATCTCACTACTGCACTCCAACCTAGGCAAGAGAGTAGACTATATCTTTAAAAAATAAAAATAAAAAATAAAATAAAATGTATCATTAGACTGTTTAGTTGAAATTTATTTTTTCTTTTTTTGATGTAGGCACTTATACCTATAAATTTTGCTGTTAGCACTAGTGTTTGGTGCATATGTATTTAAAATTGTTATATCCTCTTGCTAAAATTGACCCCTTTATCATTATACAGTGACTTTCTTTGTCCCTTCTTATAATTTATGTCTTGAAATCTGTTTTGTCTAATATAAGTATAATGACTGCTGCTGTTGTTTGGTTTTCATTGACATGGAATATCTTTTTTCATCCCTTTATTTGTAGTCTAATCTTGTCTTTAATGATAGCGTGTGTTTCTTCTAGGAAACAAATAAAAGGGTCTTGTTTTTTTCATTTATTCAGCGTATGTCTTGATTTGAGAGTGAGAGTTAGTGCTTTTACGTTCAATGTTATTATTGATAAGTAAGAACTTACTCCTGTCAATTTGTTTTGTTTTGTTTTATTTTCTGGTTGGTTTATGGTTTTCTTTCTTCCTTTCCTGTCTTACTCTAATAAAGATAATTTTCTCTGGTGATATAATTTATTTCTTGCTTTTTATTTCTTTTGTATCAATTGTATGATTTTTGGTTAGAAGTTACCATGATACTTGCAAATACTATCTTATAATCTTATATCCCATTATTTTAACCTTACAACAACTTAACTGTATTTGTGTTAACAAGTACACAAACAAGCCAAAAAACAAAAAAAAACAAAAAAAAACACTAATGTAAACTCACCTTAACTTCATTCCCCTGCTTTTTAACTTTTTGTTGTTTTTATTTATGTCTTATTGTACTATGTCTTGAAAAACTGTTGAAATTATTTTTGATTGGTTCATCATTTAGTCTTTCTACACAGGATAATGTAGTTCACACACCACAGTGACAGTGTTATAGCATTCTGACTTTTCCATGTACTTAGTATTTTCAGTAAGTTTTGTACATACAGATAATTATTTACTGCCAATTAATGTTTATTATTATTATTTCTGGTTGAAATATTCTCTTTAGCATTCCTTATAGAATGATTTTAGTATTCATGAAATCTTTCACCTTTTGTTTGTCTGAGAAAGACTTTACTTTTTATGTTTGAAAGATAATATTTTTATGGATATACTATTATAGGCTGAAAGTTTTCTTTTCTTCAGCACTTTAAATATGTCACTCTCTTCTGTCCTGTAAAACTTCTACTGAAAAACCTGCTGCGAGAAATAGTGGAACTCCATTGCATGTTGTTTGTTTCTTATCTTTTGCTGTTTTTAGGATCCCTTTTTCATCTTCAACCTTTGGGAGTTTGATTATTAAATTCCTTGAGGTAGTGTTCTTTGGGTTATATCTGCTTACTGTTCTATAACCGTATTGTACTTGGGTATTGATATCTTTCTCTAGGTTTGGAAAGTTCTCCGTTGTTACTACTTTAAATAAATTTTGTACCCCATATCCTTCTCTGCCTCTTCTTTAAGGCTAACAACTCCTAAATTTTCTCTTATGAAGCTATTTTCTAAATTCTATAGGTGTGCTTCATTGTTTTTATTTTTATTTTTGTCTCCTCTTAATGTATTTTCAAATAACCTGTCTTCAAGTTCACTAATTCTTTCATCTGCTCTATTTATTCTGCTATCAAAAGACTCTACTGCATTCTTCAGTATGCCAATTGCCTTTTCAGCTCCATTATGTCTGCTTATGTTTAAAAATTATTTCAATTTCTTTAAAAATATATATCTGATAGAATTGTGAATACCTTGTTAATGTTATCTTGAATATTTTTTAGTTTCCTCAAAATAGCTATTTTGAATTACCAGTCTAAAAAAGAACATATCTCTGTTTCTCCAGGATTGTCCCCAGGTGCCTTATGTAATTCATTTGGTGAGGATATGTTTTTCTGGATCGTGTAGATGCTAAGGATGGTGTTGATGTTAGTAGACATTATCTGGTGTCTGAGCATTAAAGGGTTAGGTATTTATTGTAGTCTTCACTGTCTGGCCTTATTTGTAGCCTTCCTTTTTGGAAAGGTTTTCCAAATATTTACTTTCTCCCAAAGTTACAGAGTCTCTGTCTCTATTCTGAGCCACCTAAACCTATGGATGGAGTGACAGTAGCATCCTTGTGGCCACCTCCATTAGGACTGCACTGGGTCAGACCTGAAACCAGCACAGTGCTAGGTCTCAACCAAGGCTTGTGTAACCACTCCCCTGCTACTGCCTATGTTTGCTCAAGACCCAGGTGCTGTACAATCAGCAGGTGGCAAAGCTAACAAGGCCTGTGTCCTTCTCTTCAGTGCAACTAGGACTGCACTGGGTCAGACCTGAAGCCAGAACTGTGCTGGGTCTTGGCCAAAGCTTGTTGTAACAAATCCCTTGCTACTGCCTATGCTTGCTCAAGGCCCTGGGGCTGTACAGTCAGTAGGTTGCATGCCCCTTCAGTCCACTGCCCCTGGGTCTATTTTAGCCCTAGGACTTGCCTAACAGTTGCAGTTCTTACAGCCATGACTGCCTTTCAAGTTTACTTAGAAATGCAGAGCACTTTGCTCCTCGGTGGTGAGGTTGTAGGGCGATGAAGTACAAACTGCTAGGACTAACAATGTCCCTCTGGCTAGGGCTGGTTCAAATGCTCCCTCTGTGGGCCAGTGTCAGCTGAGTTTTGTCTGTTTGTTCTTTCTGCTCTAACAGAACAGCAGTGAGTTCAATGCCTCACAATTGCTTTGCTATCCCTCCCCCAGCATCCAGAGACGCTTTCTGCACCAGGCTCCCAATGTCATGGAGGTGGGAGAAGTGTGGTGTCCACTATTCAGGACTGTCTTTCTTATCCTTTCAGTGCCTTCTTCGATGAAATGAAGTTATAACCAGGTAGTATGAGTGGTAACCTGATTTTTGTTTTTCATGAAGGTGTCTTACTTCTGTACAGACAGTTGTCAACTTAGTGTCCTTGTGTGTGTTGGGGGGGGTAATCAATGGAGGTTTTTCTTTCACTATCTTGTTCTGCCTCCTCAAGATGGCAACAACAGACACTGAGGACTAATAGAGGAGGGATGGAGGGAGACGAAGAAGGGTGGAAAACTATCCAGATAACAAGATCATTTATGTTTCAAATGCTGGCACCACACAATATACCCATGTAACAAACCTGCACATATACCTCCTAAATCTATAACCAAATTTGAAATTATAAGAAAATGTGAAAAAAGTAACCAATGCATCAAATAAGATATGAAAGATAATTTATTAATTATTTTGAATTATCTAAAAATTAAAACACAAAATATCAGAATTTGTGGGATGCTGTTAAAGCAATATTTATGAAAAAAGCTATAGGACTAAATGGCTATATTATAAAAGAAAAACGATCTCGAAACAATGAAAACAATTACATTTAAGAAGCTAGAGAAAGAAGAGAAAATTTAAAACAAGAAAGACAAATAAAGGAAATGGGGGGAAATGGCAGACAGGAGGCAGGACTAACTTGCAGCTCTCACTTGTATGAACAGAGCAGCGTGTGAAGACTCATACTGTGAACTTTTGCTCCAAGAATAACCACAAGAACATACTAGTAAAGCCAAAAGAATTCATAGACCCTTTGAAAAAGTGGCTTGCCTCCACAAACATTGAGAGACAGCCAAAAAACTGTGAGTGCTCGAAGTGTCAGAAGGATAAAGTCTGCCTCTGAACACACATTCTCACCAGGGAGCCTGAAAATCCAGATCATGAGAGAAAGACTTAACCTTACCTAGAGCTTAACCTTACCTAGAGGTAAGACTTAACCTTACCTCTAAATAAATTTAGAGAGCCCAGTGAAACATGTAAGTAGAAGAAGCAGTGGGAAGTGCCCTGTAGACACTCCCAACCCCCAAGGAATCCCAGGGAACCAATTCCTGACTTTATCTCACAAGGGTCCTTGTGGGGGGCTGCCAGTGGAGTTGGGGAAAAGACCATAGAGAGAAGAAAACTTTCAGCTGAACTTTGTAATAATTTAGAAGGAGCACAATTTTTCAAGGGCAGAATCTGGGGGTGGGGGGTGAACAGAAGAGCAGATACCAGCACAGAAGCTGCAGGTGGAAGGGGTGAAGCCTGAAACACTGCTTGCTTTCTCAGTGGAGAGGCTTGTAGTCTAGAGAAAGTTCCCAGCCCTACTCACCAGCTGCCTGGATATAAACTCTGTGTTGGAAAAGCACAGTGGGAGTGAGACTGGCCTTTCTGGCTGCCTGGGAGCTAGGTGAGGCCTGTCATGGCCAGCTTCCCCCAACTTCCCTGGTGACCTATACGGCACAGCAGAGGCAGTCATAATCCCCCTGGGAACATAACTTCATCAGCCTGAGAACCACATCCCTAGCTCCCAACAGTGGCTGCAGCAAGCCCCACCCAAAATGAATCTGAGCTCAGACATACATAACCCTGCCCCGACCTGATGGTCTTTCTCTTATCCAAGTGACCCTAGTGCAAGCTCGTGTCCTCCCTATACTACCACAGCTGATGTTGTCTTGAAAGTGCCACCTACTGGCTGGAGGCCAACCAACACAAACTATTACTGCAAATTATAAAAGAACAATCCTGCCCCCAGAAAAGAGAAGATAGCTAATACCACCACCTTTAACATCCTGGCTAACCAGGAGTCCTGAGTCTGTCCATGTGACAACATTACTGCCAGCACAACCAGCATTTGAGAAAACCAGCACACTAAACAAAACTACAATAAGGTCTCACACAGAGTCTACCTCATTCCCCTGCTACCTCCACCAGAGAGGAGCTGGCATCCATGGCTGAGAGACCTGAAGATGGATCACATCACAGGACTCTTTGCAGACATTTCTCAGTACCAGCCTGAAGCTTAGTAGCTCTGCTTGGTTGCTAGACCCAGAAGAGAAATAATAATAACTGCAGTCTGGCTCTCAGGAAGCTTCATCCCTAGGGGAATGGGTAGACCACCACATCAAGGTAGCACTCCATCTGACAAAAGAATCTGAACTGCAGCCTTTGAGCTTCAGATCTTTCCTCTGGCATAGTCTACCCAAATAAGAAGAAATTAGAAAATAAGAAGAAACCAGAATAATAATTCTGGTAATATGACAAAACAAGGCTCTTTGACACTCCCAAAGATCACACTAGCTCACCAGCAATGGATCCAAACCAAGAATAAATCTATGAATTGCCAGAAAAAGAATTCAGAAGGTTAATTATTAAGCTACTCAAGGAGGCACCAGAGAATGGTGAAAGCAACATAAAGGAATTTTAAAAAATAATACAGGATATGAATTTTAAAAATCCAGATAAATAGATGATAGCATAAATAAAAAGTTATCACAACTTCTGGAAATGAAGGACACACTTAGAGAAAATCAAAATACACTGGAAAATCTCAACAATAGAATAGGATAAGTAGAAGAAAACCCTTCAGAGCTTGAAGACAAGGCTTTCAAATTAATCCACTCTGACAAAGACAAAAAAAAAATCAAAGATATAAACAAAGCTTCCAGGAAGTTTGGAATAATGCTAAATGACTAAACCCAAGAATAATTGGTGTTCCTGAGGAAGAAAAAAACTTCTAAACTTTTGGAAAACATATTACAGGGAATAATTTAGGAAAACTTCCCTGGCATTGCTAGGGATCTAGACATCTAAATACAAGATGCTCAAAGAAAATCAGGGAAATTTATCACAAAAAGATCATCACCTAGGCACAGAGTCATCAAGTTATCTAAAGTCTAGATAAAAATAATAATAATCTTAAGAACTGTGAGACAAAAGCATTAGGTAACCTACAAGGAAAAACCTATCAGATTAACAGCAGATTTCTCAGCAGAAACCCTACAAGCTAGAAGGGAATTAGGGTCCTCTTTTTAGCTTCCTTAAACAAAACAATTATCATCCAAGAATTATGTATCCAGAGAAACTAAGCTTCATATATGAAGGAAAGAAATAGTCTTTTTCAGACCAAAAAAAATGCTGAGACAATTTGCCACTACCAGGCCAGCACTATAAGAACCGCTAAAAGGAGCTCTAAGTCTTGAAACAATATGTCAATGCACAAAAATAGAACCTTCTTAGAACATAAATCTCACAGGATCTATACAACAATAGCACGATTTTTTAACAAAAGGTATTCAGGCAACAACTAGCATGATGAATAGAGTTGTACCTCACATCTCAATACTAACGCTAAATGTAAATGGCCTAAATGTTCCACTTAAATGATACTGAATGGCAGAAAGGGCAAGAATTCATAAACCAAGTATCTGCTGTCTTTCAGAGATTCATCTAACACATAAGGACTCACATAAACTTAAAGTAAAGGGGTAGAAAAAGATATTATATGCAAATGGACCACAAAAGTATGCATGAGTAGCTATTATTGTATCAGAAAAAACAAACCTTAAATAAAACAAGAGTTAAGAAGGACAAAGAGGAAGATTATATAATGATAAAAGATCTAGTCCAATGAATAGACAAAACAAATATTTACAGAACATTTTACCAAACAACTGCAGAATATACATTCTATTCATCAGAACATAGAACATTCTCCAAGATAGACCATATGATAGGCCACAAAAACAGTCTCAATATATTTAAGAAAATTTAAATTATATCAAGTACTCTCTTAGACCACAGTGGAATAAAACTGGAAATCAACTCTAAAAGAAACCCTCATAACCATGAAAATACATAGAAACTAAATAACTTGTTCTTGAAGGGTTATTGGGTAAAAAACTCAAGGTGCAAATTAAAAAAAAATACTTGAACTGAATGATAATAGTGAAACAACCTATCAAAACCTCTGAGATACAGCAAAAGCAGTGCTAAGAAGAAAGTTGATAGCATTAAATGTCAATATTGAAAAGTCTGAAAGAGCATAAATAGACAAATAGACAATGTAAGGTCACACCTCAAGGAACTAGAGAAAATAGAACAAACCAAACCCAAACCCCACGGAAGAAAAGACATAACAAAGATTAAAGCAGAATTAAATGAAATTGAAACAAAAAATACAAAAGATAAATGAAACAAAAAGCTAGTTCTTGAAAAGATGAATAAAATTGATAGACCATTAGTGAGATTAACCAAAAAAAAGAAGAGAGAATATTCAAGTAAGCTCAATTAAAAATGAAACACAACATATCACAACTTACAACTTACAATTGATACAACAGAATACAAAAGATTATTCAAGACTACTATGAACACTTTTGTACACATGAAGTAAAAAAAAAACTAGAGATGGATGAATTTCTGGAAATATACAACCCTTCTAGATTAAACCAGGGTGAAATGCAAGCAATGAACAGATGAATAACAAGCTGTGGTTTTTAAATAGTAATTTAAAAATTGCCAACCAAAAAAAAAGTCCAGGATCAGATGGATTCACAGCTAAATTCTCTCAGACATTCAAAGAAAAATTGTTAACAATCCTGTTGACAACACTCCAAAGGATAGACAAAGAGGGAGTCCTCCCTAAATCATTCTATGAAACAAGTATCATTTTAATACCAAACCAAAAATGGACATAACAAAAAAAGAAAACTACAGATAAATATCCCTGCTCAATATAGATGCAAAAATTCTTGATAAAATACTGGCTAACCTAATCCAACAGCATTTCAAAACAATAATCCACCATGATCAAGTGTGTTTCATACTAGGAATTCAGGGATGGTTTAACATACACAAGTAAATAAATATGATACACCACAAAAACAAAAACAAAAACAAAAGTCGCATGATTATTTTAAAAGATGCAAAAAAAAAGTATTTCACAAAATTCAGCATCCTTTTATAATTAAAACCCTCAGCAAAATTGACATGGAAGGTAGCTTTATACTTTAAGGTAATAAAAGCCATCTATGACAAACTCACAGCCGACATTATACTGAAGAAGAGTTGAAAGCCTTCCCCCTGAGAAATGGAACAAGATAAGAATGCCCACTTTCATCAGTTCTGTTCAAGACACTACTGGAAGTCCTAGCCAGAGCAGTAAGGCAAGAAAAAGGACATCCAAATCAGTGAAGAGGAAATGAATCTTTTGCAGTTTGCCGATGATATGATTGCATACCTTAAAAACTCTAAAGACTAATCCAAAATCTCCTAGAACTGATCAATGAATTCAGTAAAGTCTCAGGATACAAAATAAATTTAAACAAATTAGTATCACCGTAAAACACCAAAAGTAACCAAGTAGAAAATGAAATCAAGAACCCAACCCCTTTTACAGTCACTGCAAAAATAAAATAAAATACTTAATAATATACCAGCATTAATCTGTTCTTATGCTGTATGAAGAAATACCTGAGACTGGGTAATTTATAAAGGAAACAGATTTAATTGACTCATAGTTCTGCATTCCTCGGGAGGCCCTAGGAAACTTAGAATCATAGCATAAGGGAAATGGGAAGCAAGGCATCTTCTCCACAGGGCAGAGGGATGGAGTGAGTGCAAGCAGGGGAAATGCCAGACATTTATAAAACCACCAAATCTCATGAGACTCATTTACTATTATGGGAACAGCATGCAGAAAAGCATCCCTGTAATTCAATAACCTCCACCTGGTCCTGGCCTTGACACATTAGAATTATGAGGAATACGTGGATTACAGTTCAAGATGAGATTTTGAGTAGGGACATAGCCAAACCATAGCTTTTCACCCCGGCCCCTCCCAAGTGTCATGTTTCCACATTTCAAAACACAATCATGCCTTTCCTACAGTACTCTAAATTCTTAACTAATTCCAGCATTAATCCATAAGTCCAAGTCCAAAGTCTCATCTGTGACAAGGCACTTCTCTTCCTCCTATGAGCCTGTAAAATCAAAAGCAAGTTAGTTACTTCCTACATACAATAGAGGCATAGGAATTGAGTAAATACATCCTTTCCAAATGGGAGTCATTGGCCAAAACAAAGGGGTTACAGATCCCGTGCAAGTCCAAAATCCAGCAAGTCATTAAACCTTTAGGTTGCAATACTATCTCCTTTGACTCCATGTCTCACATCCAGATCATGTTGATGTAATAGGTGGACTCCCACAGTCTTGATCAGCTCTGCCTCTGTGGCTTCGTAGGATGCATCCCCTTCCAGGTTGCTTTTATGAGCTGGTGTTGAGTGCCTGTGGCTTTTTTGGTGGACCTACCATTCTAGGGTCTGGTGGATGGTGGCCCTCTTCTTACAGCTCCACTAAGCAATGTCCCAGTGGGGACTCTGTATCGGGGCTCCCAATCCATATATCCCCTCTGCACTGCTCTAGCAGAGGTTCTCCATGAGGGCTCTGCCCCTGCAGCAAACTCCTGTCTGGAAATCCAGGAATTCCCATACATCCCCTGAAATCTAGGCAAGGTTCCCAAACAATTCTTAACTTGTGTGCAAAACAGGTTAAATACAACGTGGAAGCTTCCAAGGCTTGGGGCTTGCACCCTCTGAAGCAACGGCCCAAGCTGTGCCTTGACCTCTTTTATCTACAGCTAGAGCTGAAGCAGCTGGGATGCAGGTCACCATGTCGTGAGGCTGCACAGAGCAGCGGTGCCCTGGGCCAACCCACCAAATCAATATTCTGTCCTTGCTTCCAGGCCTGTGATGGGAGAGGCTGCAATGAAGGTCTCTGACACACCCTGGAAACTTTTCATTCATTGTAGTGGTAATTAGTATTCAGCCTCTCATTACTTATGCAAATTTCTGCAGCAGACTTGTATTTCTCCCCAGAAAATGTTTTTTTCTGTTCTATCACATCCTCAGGCTGAAAATTTTCCAAACTTTTACGCTCTGCTTCCTCTAGATTACTTTGCCAGTTAGAAATTTCTCCCACCAGACACCCTAAATTATCTCTTCCGAGTTCAAAGTTCCACAGATCGCTAGGGCAGAGGCAAAATGCTTCCAGTCTCTTTGCTACAGCATAGCAAGAGTCACCTTTAATCCAGTTCCCAAGAAGTTTCTCATCTGCATTAGAGACCAACTCAGTCTGGACTTCATTGTCCACATCACTATCAGCATTTTAGTCAAAACCATTCGACAAGTCTCTACAAACTTTTCCACGTCTTCTTGACTTCTTCTGAGCCCTCCAAACTGTTCCAACCACTGCCAGTTACCCAGTTCCAAAGTCACTTACACATTTTTGGGTATCTTAGCAGCACTGCCCCCCACTACCTCAGTACCAATTTACTGTATTAGTCCATTTTTATATTGTGATGTAGGAATACCAGAGACTGTGTAATTAATGAAGAAATGAGGTTTAATTAAATCACAGTTTCACAATGCTGGGGAGGTCTCAGAAAACATACAACCATGGTGGCAGGTAGGCAAAGGGGAAGCAAGGCACCTTCTTACAGGGCAGCAGGATGGAGTGAGTTCAAGCAAGGGAAATGCTAGTGGCTTATGAAACCATCAGATCCCATAAGACTTACTATCCTGAGAACAGCATGGGAAAGATTGCTCCCATGATCCAATTACCTCCACATGGCCCTGCCCTTGACACATGGGAATTACGGGGATTATGGGGATTATAGTTCAAGATGAGATTTTTGGTGGGGACACAGCCAAACCATATCAATATCTAACAAAAGAGGTGAAAGACCTCTGCAAGGAAAACTACAAAACACTGCTGAAAAAAAAATCATAGATAACACAAACAAATGGAAACCCATCTAATGCTCATGGATGCATAGAATCAGTATTGTGAAAATAACCATACTGCCAAAAGGAATATACAAATTCAATGCAATTCTCATCAAAACACCATCATCATTCTTCACAGAAGTAGAAAAAACAATCTTAAATTTCATATGAAACCAAGACAGAGCCCACATAGTGAGAGCAAGATAAGCAAAAAGAACAAATCTGAAGCCATCACTTTACATGACTTCAAACTACACTACAAGGCTACAGTTCCAAAAACAGCATGGTATTTGGCATAAAAACAGCCATGTAGACCAAAGGAACCAAATAGGGAGCCCAGAAATAAAGCCAAATACAGTCTACTGATCTTAAAAAAAACAAGCAAAAACATTAAGTAGGGAAAGGACAGCCTGTTCAACAAACGGTGCTTGGATAATTGGGAAGTCACATGTAGAATAAAACTGGATCTTCATCTCTCAGCTTATACAAAAATCAACTCAAGATGGATCAAGGACTTAAATCTGAGACCTGAAGCCATAAAACTTCTAGAAGAAAACATTGGAAAAACCCTTCAAGACATTGGCTTAGGTAAAGAATTCATGACCAAGAACTGCAAAGCAAATGCAACCAAAACAAAGATAAAGTCATGGAAATTAATTAAACTTAAAAGCTTCTACACAGTAAAAGAAGCAATCAACAGAGTAAACAGACAACACACAAGATTGGGAGAAAACCTTCACAAACTATGCGTCTGACAACAGGCTAACATCCAGAATCTACAAGGGACCCAAACAAATCAGCAAGTAAAAAACAAAAAAATTCATTTAAAAAGTGGGCTAAGGATATGAATAGACAATTATCAAAAGAATGTATACAAATGGACAACAAACATATAAAAAATGCTTACCATTACTAACTATCAGGGAAATGCATATCAAAACTACAGTGCAATATCATCTTACTCTTGCAAGAATGGTCATGATTTAAAAACTATAAATAATAGATGTTGTTGTGAATGTGGTAAAAAGGGAACACTTTTCAACTGCTGGTGGGAATGTAAACTGATACAACCGCTATAGAAAACAATATGGAAATTCCATAAATAACTAAAAGTAGATTTACCATTTGATCCAGGAATCTTACTACTGGGTATCTACTCAGAGGAAAATACGTCATTATACAAAAGAGACACTTGCACAAGCATGTTTATAGCAGCACAAATAACAATTGCAAAAATATGGAACCAGCCCAAATGGTCAACAATCAATAAGTGGATTTTTTAAAAGTACAGAGACAACTTACAAAGTGGTAGAATGTTTTTGCAATCTATTCATCTGACAAATGTCTAATAACCAGAATCTACAAGAAACTTAAGCAAATTTACAAAGGAAAACCCCAAACAACCCCATTTAAACATGGGCAAAGGGCTGGGCATGGTGGTTCATGCCTGTAATTCCTTTGGGATTACAGCACTTTGGAAGGCCAAGGTGAGTGGATCCCCTGTGGTCAGGAGTTTGAGAGCAGCCTAACCAACATGGTGAAACCCTGTCTCCACTAAAAATACAAAACTTAGCTGGGCTTCATGGCACGTGCCTGTAGTCCCAGCTACTCAGAAGGCTGAGGCAGGAGAATCATTTGAACCCAGGAGGCGGAGTTTGCAGTGAGCTGAGGTTGCACCACTGCACTCCAGCCTGGGCAACAGAGCGAGACTCCATCTCAAAAAAACAAAACAAAACAAACAAAAGAAAAACAAAAGTGGGCAAAAGTCATGAACAGACTCTTCTCAAAAGAAGACATACATGGGGCCAACAAACATATGGAAAAATGCTCAACATCACTGATCATTAGAGAAATGCAACTCAAAACCACAATGAGATACCATCTCATGCCAGTCAGAATGATGATTATTAAAATGTTAAGAAACAACAGATGCTGGCAAGGTTTTGGAGAAATTGTAACACTTACACACTGTTGGAGGAAATGTAAATTAGTTCAAACACTGTGGAAGACAGTGTGGTGATTCCTCAAAGATGTTGAACCAGAAATACCATTGGACCCAGCAATTCCATTACTAGATATATACCCAAAGTAATATAAATCTTTCTATTATAAAGATTTACGCATGTGTACAGTCATTAAAACACTATTCACAATAGCAAAGACATGGAATCAATTCAGATGCCCATCAATGATCAACTGGACAAAAAAAAGGTGGTACTATAAACCATGGAATATTATGCAGCCATAAAAAGGAATGAGATTATGTCTTTTGCAGGAACATGGATGAATCTGGAAACCATTTTCCTCAGCAAACTCATGCAGGAACAGACAACCAAACACAGCACATTCTCACTGATACGGTTTGGCAGTATCCCCACCCAAATACCATCTTTAATTCTCACGTGTTGTGGTGGGGGGACCTGGTGGGAGGTGACTGAGTCATTGGGGAAGGTGGTTCCCATTCTCATGATAGTAAGTCTTATGAGATCTGATGGTTATTATAAGGGGGAGTTTTTCTGCACAACCTCTCTGCCTGCTGCCATCCGTGTAAGACGGAAATTGCTCCTTCTTGACTTCTGCCATGATTATGAGGCTTCCCTAGCTTTGTGAAACTGTAAGTTGAGTTAAACGTTTTTCTTTTGTAAATTGCCTAGTCTTGGGTATGTCTTTATAGCAGCACGAAAATGGACTAATACAGTAAATTACAGACTAATACATTAAAGTTTCAGTAGAGTGGGGCATTGCTGAAAAGATACCCAAAAATGTGGAAGCGACTTTGAAACTGGGTAAGAGACAGAAATTAGAACAGTTCGGAGGGCTCAGAAAAAGGAAAACATGGGAAAGTTTGGAACTTCCTGGAAACTTGTAGAATGGCTTTGGCCAAAAGTCTGATAGAGATATTGACAATAAGGTCCAGGCTGAGGTGATCTCAGATGGAGATAAATAACTCATTGAGAACTATATTAAAGGTTACTGTTGTTATGTTTTAGCAAAGAGGATAGTAGAATTTTGCTCCTGCCCTAAAGATTTGTGGAACTTTGAACTTGAGAGAGATTATTTAAGATATCTGGCAGAAAAAATTTCTAAGCACCAAAACATTCAAGATGTAAACCGTGTGCTGTTAAAGGCATTCAGTTTTATGAGGGAAGCAGGGCATACAAGTTCAGAAAATTTGCAGCCTGACCATGTGATAGAAAAGAAAAACTCATTTTCTGAGGAGAAATTCAAGCCAGCTGCAGAAATTTGCATAAATGATGAGGAGCCAAATGTTAATACCCAAGACAATGGAGAAAATGTGTCCAGGGCATGTCAGAAATCTTCGCAGCAACCCCTCTCATCGAAGGCCCGGAGCCCTGGGAGTAAATGGTTTTCTTGGCCAGACCCAGGGTCCCCGTGTTGTGTGTAGCATAGAGAACTGGTGCCCTGCATCCCAATCACTCCAGCTGTGCCTAAAAGGGGCCAAGGTACAGCTTGGGCTGTTGCTTCAGAGGGTGGAAGTCCTAAGTCTTGGCAGCTTCCACGTTGTGTTGAGCCTGCAGGTGCACAGAAGTCAATAATTGAGGTTTGGGAACCTTTGCCTAGATTTCAGAAAATGTATGGAAACACCTGAATGCCCAGGCAAAAATGTGCTGTCGGGGCTATGGGGGGCTGCTCATGGAGAGCCTCTGTCAGGGCAGTGTGGAAGGGAAATGCGGGGTCAGAGCCCCCACACAGAGTCCCTACTGGGGTACCACCTGCCTAGTAGAGCTGTGAGAAGAGGGCCACAGTCCTCCAGACCCCAGAATGGTATATCCACTGACAGTCGCACAATGTGCCTGGGAAAGCCGCAGACACTCAATGCCAGCCCAGGAAAGCAGCCAGGAGGGAGCCTGCATCCTTCAAAGCCACTGGGGTGGAGCTGCCCAAGACCCACCTCTTGTATCAGCATGAACTGGATGTGAGACATGGAGTCAAAGGAGATCATTTTGGAGCCTTAATAATTGACTGCCCTGCTGGATTTCAGACTTGCATGGGGCCTGTAGCCCCTTCGTTTTGGCCAGTGTCTCCCATTTGAAATGGCTGTATTTATCCAATGTCTGTACCCCCATTGTACATAGGAAATAACTAACTTGCTTTTGATTTTTCAAGCTTATAGGCAGAAGGGACTTGCCTTGTCTCAGATGAGACTTTGGTCTGTGGACTTTTGAATTAATGCTGAAATGAGTTAAGATTTTGGGAGACTGTTGGGAAGGCATGATTGGTTTTGAAATCTGAGGATATGAGATTTGGGAGGCTCCAGGGATGCCATGAGATAGTTTGGCTGTGTTCCCACCCAAACCTCATCATGAATTCCCAGGTGTCGTGGGAGGTACCCAGTGGGATGTAATCGAGTCATGGGGTCAGGTCTTTCCCTGCTGTTTTCCTGATAGTAAGTAAGTCTCACGGGATCTGATGGTTATTGTAAGGGGGAGTTTTCTGGCACAAGCTCTCTCTTTGCCTGCTGCCATTCATGTAAGATGGGGACTTGCTCTTTCTTGTCTTCCACTGTCATTGTGAGGCTTCTCCAGGCACATAGAACTGTAAGTCCAATTATAAACCTCTTTCTTTTGTAAATTTCCCACTCTTGGGTATGTCTTTATCGACAGAATGAAAACAGACTAATACACAACTTATGAGTGGGAGCTGAAAAATGAGAACATATGGACACAGTGAGGGGAACAAGACACACTGGGTCCTGTCAGGGGAGGGCGGGATGGGGCGAGCATCAGGAAAAATAGCTAATGCATGCCGGGCTTAATATCTAGGTGATGGGTTGATAGGTGCAGCAAACCACCATGGCACACGTTTACCTACGTAACAAACCAGCACATCCTGCACATGTACCCCAGAACTTAAAATAAAATAAAGAAATAAGAGAAGTGGCATGCAGATTCAGCAGCTTTTTAGAGAATAATAAAGGCATGTTATGAACAATGTCATACCTATAATTGTGACAACTTAGTTGAAACAGTTGAAATTTCTTGAAAGACTCAAACTATCAAA
>NW_012103266.1:5132980-5175537 GCF_000951045.1 Mandrillus leucophaeus | reverse complement strand
ACGGGGGCCTATTATGGGGAGCAAGGAGGGGGGAGGGATTGCATTGGGAGTTATACCTGATGTAAATGATGAGTTGATGGGTGCTGATGAGTTGATGGGTGCAGCACACCAACATGGCACGAGTATACATATGTAACAAACCTGCACGTTGTGCACATGTACCCTAGAACTTAAAGTATAATAATAAAAACATAAAATAAAATAAAATAAAATAAAATAAAAAAGAAGAAATAAATAACTTGAATAGGTCTGTATCCATTACATAAATTTATAGTTTACAACCTTCTACAAAGAAAACTCCAGTGTCAGATGGTTGTACTGGTGACTACTCTAAAACATTTTAGAAAAAATTAATGCCAATTATATGCAAACTCTTTCAGAAAATTAAGCAGGAAAAAATTATTACTAACCCATTCCATTAGACCAGTATTAACCCAACATCAAAAGTAATTGAAAATATTTCAAGAAAATAAAGCTACAGATTAATATCCCTTATGAACATAGATGCAAAAAATTCTCAACACGATTTTTTCCCAATCAAATTTAAAAATATATAAAATTGATAATATACCATGAGAAGGTGGGGTTCCTTCCAGGAATGCACAGATAAACATTAGAAAATAAATCAGTGTAATTCATTATGTTAATAAATTTCTTAAAATAGGATCAGCTGAAAAGATGCAGAAAATTCAAATGAAAAAATCCAGCATTTATTCCTGATTTTAAAAAGTCTCAGAAAATTAGAAGAGAACTTTATCAACCAGTTAAAAGATATGTAGGGGAAAATGTACAGCTAATCAGGATTTGAAATAAAAACATTATCATTTAAAAAATCTTCAAAAGACATGAAATATTAGAATAAATCTGACAAAACAGGTGCAACACTTGTATACTGAAAATTGCAAAATATTGGAGAGAATTTTTTAAAGGCCAAAATAAGTAGAGAGGTATACCTTGTTCTTAGGTCAAATATCAATTCTCTGCATGGATCCATAGATTCAACTACTATACTGGAAAGAAAACTAATGAATCACAGGTATACATATGCAGGGGATCAGAATATGCTACGTCAAATATGCCACTTTAGCATAAGGATTATTTTAAGCTGAAGGCAATTAAGAAAGAGCAAAGACAGGAAAAGCTTTCTGTCCTGTCCCTATCTGCCGAAAAGCAGGGCATAAATTCACGTTGTGAAAGTGCAAATTCCTCCTCTATATCAGAAAGAGGCGAACAACACTTATTACTGGAAATGGAGACCATACTGAGATGAGTATGCATATACAAACCTTACTAAATAACCCTTATGTGCCATTAGTTTCCTCCATATGTTTACCTTCCCACAATTTACCATTCCTAGAAGCCCAAGTTCCCTTTCCTTTATGTAGCCATTTCTTGGCAATCTATCACTCTTTTATAAATGGTTTATAAGCCCCTAGTCTAATTGCTTTTTCTAAACTTTATCTTCTGTGAAGCCCCATATAAGTAAACCTAGAAACATTAAATAAAATTTGTTTATCTGTCTTTGGTAAGTCACAAATCCCAGCTATAGAACCTAAGAGGGTAGAGGTAGTTTCCCACCCTTCTATATTGAACAACTCTTAAGAAATAATACACAAAGAATGAGGCCAATAAAATGGCATGCTAGGAAGCTCCAAGCCCTGGTTTCCCCTAACCTTATAGAATCTCTGGAAAAAATATTCTGCAGTAACCAAGTGAGTTTATAATTGCCCAGTCAAGAAAACGTCATATTCAAACAGAAAATTTCTCTGGCTCACCCTTTCCCCATACCCACCCCAGCAACATGGAGTCATCTTGTTCTGGAGGAAGCAGCATTTCAGTTTTTCATTTCCTTCTATAAACCAGAGGGAGAAGAGGTGATCTTATTTGCAGTGTTCTACCTGGTCTGGGGCTTCCTAAATTGTTTGTCTGTCTCACCTATCTCAGTTCTAGGTGAGGAAAAAAAGGACACCACTGCTCCTGAAAGCTACAGGAGGAATATGGACCACATACATAAGACATTATGTGTGGAGACTGTTACATTAAATTAAATTTTACCTAAACCTGCCTCTGTATATAGTGAACTGCCACCTAATTTAGTCTATAAACTGCAACCAAATTAAGAGCACATTCTTGTAACATATAGCTGAGTCTCAGCCAATCACAGGTTGCCAACTGATCAGACCATTTCCATATAAGGCTAATGCCTCATCACATCACACACAAATAAGCTAAATGCCAAGCTGTAACATATCAAGCTGTTTCTGTATCTCACTTCTGTAAATACTGTCTGTCCACATTCGTGAGTGGAGCTCTCTGAACTGGTATTGTCTGATTCATGAATAGTTATTTCCTCAAATAAACTCTGCTAAATTTAATTTGTCTAAAGTTTTTTTGTTTTCTTTTAATAAGACATACAATAGAACATCTAAGAAGATGGGGTGAGACTTTTTTGGGAAATCAAAACATTCAGAATCAGCTCTATATATCCGTTAGAATGGCTGTTTTAAAAAGAAAAAAAAAAGAAAAGAAAGTAATAAGTGTTAGCAAGTGTGAAGACATAAGAACCTTTGTTTATTGCTTGTGAGAATCTAAAATTGCGATGCCACTGTGGGAAACAGTATGCTGGTGCCTCAAATGAATACATATAGAATAACAATATCATCCAGCCATCTCAATTTTAGATGTACACCCAAAAGAACTGAAAGCAGGATCTCAAAGAGATGTTTGTTCATCAATGCTCATAACAATATTATTCACAATAGCCAAAAGGAAAAAACAACCACAGTATCCACGAATAAATGAATGAATGTAAAAACAAAACTTGCCATAGCCATACAATGGGATATTATTCAGTCTTATGAAAAAATGAAATTCTGATACATGTAACAACACAGATAAATCTTGCCACATATTAAAAAAATGAAAAAATATTCAGAAAAAGAAACAAATCACTGAAGAATACCTACGCTCATAAATTATGATTCTAATTACTTTAAATTTAAGAACTGACAATAATAAATAATATTTTATTTAGAGATATGATACATATTGTTGGTTAAATTATAAAGAAAACTAAGGTAAGATTAACAGATATTTAAGGGAACGATTAACTCTGAACAAAGGGAATGTAATGTGAATGGAGAACACAAGAAGGTTATTTCTAAGGAAATATTAAGGTTTCCAAACTTATGTGGTAAGTAGAGAAATGTTTCCCTTTTTTGGTCTTAAATTCTTCATATGTGTTTGATTCAATATTTTGTATGTATGAGTTATTTCACAAGAAAGAGGTGGCTAGAAAAGTTGGAGGAGATTATTAGATAGTGGTTAGGTAAGGGTCATATATTTAACTTTTAATATCATCCAACATTGCCTAGCTCAAGAAGAAAATGCTTGTGGAGAGAGCATCTCTAAAATTAAACATCAATAATTGATGCTTTCTTCGATTTGCTTTTGTTAACATTTTACTCTGCAATTCAATAATGCTATGCCTAAAAACATAGTTGACATATAACCCACTTTACATACATTCCAAAATTGAGAGTAGTGAGCTCAACATTCTACTGAGAAAAACACTCATTACACTTAAGTACGAACTTCTGTATTATGTCCTTTAGTCACTGACATTAGTTTTGTTTTTTCTCTTTGCTCTGAAACATTGAGAATTATTTTCACTCAATGAAAAACAATTCAAAAATTAATTTAAGAAAAAATTAGCAGAAGTCAAATTTTTGAATTTCTGTAATTGACAATGATCTGGACTATACCTGTAATGCAATTTATTACCTAAAAAATAGATTTGACAGCATTTCTCTACCTCACATAAAGATTAAATGGTTTAATAAATGTATAGTGTTTGCATGTACAACACATCTCTATTAACATACTAATGCTGATGTTGCGCATAATACAAACTCAGTTCTAGTGTCATTTTCTATAATCACCTTAGTCTTACCACCAACTTGGAAATGAATTGACAATTTACTCTTTTGAAACCTACCTTGGGTTCTTTAAACCTGACCTCAGTATTATTTAACAAAGCGTAAAGAAAAAAATCATATTAAATCATAGCTGTGTCATCGTAGCTGAATCTCGGTGAACGCTTCTGGATCTGCAGAGCAAGAGGGAATGACAGTAGCAATGGTAAAATTTTTGCATGTAAATAAGATCTCTACCTTTTCATTATGCATGAGAGTTTTCTTCCAGAATACAGAAGCGTAAATCCATGTACTGAATAAATGAGGCTGTGGAAAAATAAAGGATACTGGTCCCTTTATAACAACAA
The DNA here is from genome assembly GCF_000951045.1 of Mandrillus leucophaeus. NCBI lineage: Eukaryota > Metazoa > Chordata > Mammalia > Primates > Cercopithecidae > Mandrillus > Mandrillus leucophaeus. The sequence goes on along the minus strand of NW_012103266.1, from coordinate 5,171,255 downwards.
AGGATGTTGTTAAATGAGTTAACAACAATAAAACAAAATTTTTAAAATGCCCACATTTTTCATAAGATTTTAGAAACATATGCTTTAGAGCCTAATGCCATCTTTTGGTGTAACAAAGCAATATCAATACTTTACATTTGTATAGTACTTGATTATTTACAAATTGATTCCATATACTTATCTCACTTTGTCCTCACAACAGACTTATAAGTTAATATATTTCACAGCTGAAGAGACATCTCAGAGAGGCTATGTGGCTTCTCTGATATCAAACATCTAATGAATCAGAGCATGATACTTAAAGCCACGTCTTTTTTAATCTAATGGTTATTTATACGATTCCACACCCTAAAGGGCACATGCCTACACACTTCATAAAGGAGAGAAACTGTTAGTTAATTGAGAGCAAGTGTTACAATGAGGACCCTGTTTGATTATCCAGATGACTGATACCACAATTGGGGTATTTCACCAATTTAACAATACTTACTTCTGAATTCATTAAATAGCTTGGCTTTTCATGAAAGGGCTATGGATTTGTAACTAAATTTTAATTTACAAGTTAGAGAAGCAATTTTAGCAACTTAGTGATTTGCAGAAAGAAAAAAACATTAAAAATTACAAAACCAGTTTTTCCTCTTCTAGGGAACTAAACTACCTGCCTTATAACTAAAGGGCTTTTTAGTATTTGTGTGTTTGTGTGCGTGTATGCATGTGTGGGGTGTGTGAGGGAGAAAAAGATACTTTTGTGTATAATATCAATGTGCCATTTTGTTTTGCATATTATCCATTTATTTATCTAGCTACCCATCCCAAGCAAGAATAATCAATATAAGCATATCCTTAACAAAATTTTCTAAACATGTATTCCCACTATGAATAATACCCTGTATCTATGTAATAGCCTATGTGCTAAGAAGAGCACACTTTAAAATGGTGTGTACTTATGGCCTAATTTAAAAATTTCAAATATATCATGGTACTCTTCTTTTAGCCTTAAAATACAGAGACTCTCATCAGGAAGAATTGCATTCAATAATGTAACATCACGAGTAATACCAGAGTAACAGCTTTTTCTTTTTTTTTATTTAAATAACTTTGACTATGTTTGGGAGCAGAAATCGATTATTCTATTTGATTAGCATTATAAGACTTAATAGCTTTTTAAAATTTTGTATTTATTTTGCTTCTATGTATTACCTTTTTTGCCTTGGGAAGTGGTGTTTACCTTGTAAGAAGACGGAAGGAAACTCAAGGGAAACCTATTTTCATAAAAACACAGGAAATTAATTAAGATCAGATATTTTTGCTCAAAGATAATAACAAATGTACATGCAAACATATATGTGTACTCACAGAATATGCTTATTGTTTAGAAGCAAATATATGAGAGTTGGGAGAATAAAAGAAGTTGCTATGTTTTTTTCATAGACGAAACAACAGTTGTTAAAATACTCTGATGTTTCTAACCCAAATGATACCATTTTAAATTGTGTAATAGAAAAGGACTGAACATCTTTCTTACTCACCCTCATCTCCTAATGTGTGGATGAGTGAAGTGCAGACATACTATCTTGCGTTTGCTTTTGTTCTTCAATAAATAGGTAGTTTCACACTCTACATTCTTACTCTTTGTCACCTTTTCTTGAGATATCCATAGAACTGTCTGTCAATTTATTCCTTCTCCCTAACGCCAGTGCCTAGATCATTATTTTAGGCTCTTTTCCACTTCTAACATCCAACTGAATTTTGCCTGTTTATTCGGTTCACAGACATCAGAAGGTACTGAATGACTCAACATTACTAATGAAACCCTTGAAACAATCCCTAGAGTTGAGATTGCAGGCTTGTTCTTCATGGTACTAAGGCAGAACAGGAGTTGAAGCCTGAGCAACAAGCAAACATTGTCTTTCTTCATGAACACATTACATTTAACCAATTGACCTTAAGGAAAGTCATTCTTTGGTATGACGAAATAGATTGGTTTATACAACATAATTATTTTTAAAAACCATAATTGTTTAGAAAGAAATGGTTTGACCTTTAGGATATATAATGAAGAACCATAATCTCATTGTATTTTTCCTCAGATTGGTTGAATTTTATCGTGTAAATGTACACACAAGGGAGCCATGTCTTGCTCAGGCTCTCATTAAAACTATGTGTTGAAGAAAGAAGAGAGAAATGACCTTCCTGTCATCAATTACCTTGAAAGCTGGTCAAATTTATATTATGGACAACATGAAATCATTTTCATATTTGAAATAAGCACTACTTTCAAATTCAATTAAATTCAGTTTTCAAATACATTTTTAAGTTCGTTCACTCAGGTTGTTTCTACACAACACATTAGCATAGTCAGTATAACTAAGTTTGACAGCTGATTTATTTATTAAAATGCTTTTGAAATTCACTGATGAATTTAGTCCAACCAGTGAAACTAGACATGTCCTTTAAAACTCAGGTTTTTTTTTTTTTTTTTAAAAAAGCAAAAAGCATTTTGATGTTTGCTTCAGTATTCCCACTAGATGGCAAACTTTAGTCATAAATGCAGAAGTCATTTTAAAAACAGTATAAGAAGGTTTTTTGTTATGCGACAAAAATGGCTAACAATATGTTAACATTAATTTTTATTATAATCGTCATTTTATCACACTTAACATAAAGGGCTTAATAAGATATTTGCTGGAGTAGTTCTAAAATACTAAATTTGGAAAAGCAAAACAGGATAATCTGTAAAGTAAGGTATAAAATAAAAGGTATGGCAATAACAAGAAAGCTTTCAAATCCTTGATAAATCCAGAAATCCTGGACTCTTCTTTAGGGAAAAGATTGATCTTACAAAGGGAATAGAGAGAAAACAAGAAAATAATTTTTTAAATTTAAATCTAATTACCATGATTCTCGTTATAACTTTCATATTTGTGATACATGATTGCCAGAAAAGCAGAAAGTTGATAATAAGTTAAAAAGAAAGGAAATACGCTAAAGGTAAGCTTCTAAATTAAGTGTAGGGCCGAAAATAACTGACGCTAGTTTTCTGAAGAGTTTTAAGTGAGCCATAAATAAGATTTTTTTTTTAATTTGGGGAACCAATCTTTTATAAGATACTATTCTATGCAAGTGTCATAACCAAATAAATCTCTGGAAGATCATTGAACACTATGGCCAAGCATCTGAAAATCCCCTGATTGTTGTATAAGATTCTGTTATACTGGTTTGAAAGGCTTTCAAGTAGAGATTTTCTATCACAGTTCAAAGGCTACATGAAAAAAGAGAACATTTATATATTTAAAAGTCAGGTAGTGATTTTCAACATGATTGCCTACAAATAAAATGCTTTCCCTCCAAGACTGAGTTTCACTGATTAAAATTTAATATTCTGTGTAAATGAATTTTATTAATTTCTATTATGCAAATGTAAATAAGGTAAATTGAAAAGAAAACCTGGTATATATGTTACTCAGAAATATCCACTTCCAAAGTTATTGCTTAGTAGTTTATAATATCTTCACTGTAAAGTAGTTTAACCTCTGACTTTGCAGCTTTAAGGGAATTGTGTAACCTAATCAGCCACTATGTCTACAGTTTCCCATTTAGCAGATACTAACATCATTAGTAATATAATCTATAATGGAACTATAGAAACTCACAATTGCAGTTAGTACAAAAGTCTTTAATGATGACAACCCACAGGAAGATTGACAATTTGTGACATTTTACAACATGCAATATTGTAGAATGTTGTGCTTTGATGTGTATGCCCAAGAGTTATATACAGCAATAAGTCATCGGTGCTCCTGGGTTTCTACTAGAATCTTATGGATAGTATTATCCCAGAACATTCCTCAAGGAAAGCATGCTCCTAGAATGACACAAACACGCATGCACACACACACAGAGAGAGAGAGAGAGAGACAGAGAGAAACAAGGCAGAATTATAGATGTCTGGGTTATGTGTATTGTATATCGTGGGTTTGATTAAAATGTTAAATTCGACAACGCTTTATAAATGTGATGTGAAATATAGGAAAGAAATCACTTGACTATCAATTTAAGAGAACTTTTATATCATAATTACTTTATTATTAAGGAAATACAGAGAATAATTTTATCTGATATATAATTCAATTAACCACATCACAAACTAAAAATCTGTTAACTTACATCAACGGAAGGTACAACTATGTTCACCCACCAATGTTGACCCAAAACATGAATTTCTAATACAGCAATTGCCGAACATACAAACCCCAAATTTTACAAGTTTCATTAGATTAATATGAAAGCTAAACGTAGGACTAAAGATTAATGGTCCCCATGACTTCATCTTCTGTCATTCTTCACACATTTTTCATGTAGTTCAACCACCTACTCCCTCCAACCTGCCATTTGTACAAACATTGAAAAGTTTTCCAGGCCCAAACACTGATTCATGATTGAAAAATAAATATCTTCATTACTTATTTATTTCCTCCGGACTTCAGGCATTAACAGAAAAATTGTCTTCAACCTAACATGGTCAAAAAATATCTACAATGGGATTCATTACTTCTATATATTATTTGTGAAATGGTTAGAGATAATTTGCTTCATTGTACATTTACTGCTCAGAAAAGGAAAAAACAAAACAGATTGGCAAACATTCTAAGGAAATGGATTGACTTCAGGGACAGAAGGTAGATACAAAGTGGGAAGAGTTTCTATGGGTACCTTATGGCTTTCCTTTCCTTCTGTTTACTTTATTCTAAGTCACTTTGTGTCTTATTTCTGGTTGGTTTTACACTTTTGCTATGGGTCAGTGGCAATTTGTTTTTGACTTTATTTTGTTTATTGTTATTTCTCAAATCTAATCTCTCTTTTTTAACTCTCCATTGAAATGTTAACAAATGGAGGAGAGTATAACTATCAGTGAGTCACCAGGCAAGCCAGAGAAACCAAGGAGGAAATATTTATAGATTGGATTTTCCACATTGTCTCTTCTTTAGCCTTATTTTTTTAAGACAGAGTCTCTTTCTATCACCCAGGCTGGAGTGCAGTGGTACGACCTTGACTCACGGCAAGCTCTGCCTTCTGGGTTTAACCGATTCTCACGGCTCAGCCTCCCAAGTAGCTGGGACTACAGGCCCTCGCCACCATGCCTGGCTAATATTTATTTATTTATTTATTTGTTTATTTGTTTGTTTATTATTTTGGTAGAGACGGGGTTTCATCATGTTGGCCAGGCTGCTCTTGAACTTCTGACCTCAAGTGATTTGCCTGCCTTGGCCTCCCAAAGTGCTGGTATTACAGGCATGAGCCACCATGCCTGGCCACTTTAACTATTTTAAAATTCCCATATGTGAAAAGTATTTTTGAACTCTTATACCACTTTCAGAAAAACTAATAGTTTGTCATTTGTTGAGAATATAAAAAACTCATGGTATAAACATTCAGATATCACAGCAGGTCATAATATGTTTATGTCTGTGTACATCTGTGTACGTAATTCTCCTCTGCACCTCATCCTCCCCCCCAAAAAAACTGACTATCAAAAATCTCAGAATGAGTAAATTATTTAGATTGCCACACAGTGCAAATAGCTGGCAGAATCATTTTTTGACTGCCAAGAAAAACTACGGTAATCCTAAAGTACTGGATACAAATCTATTTTGATCACTTTGAACCTCCTCCCTAGTACAGACACATATATTTTTTCTACAATATAGATATAATCCAAGGAAAACTATTAAGATACCTTGGTTTTATAAAATATACATTCAGTGTCATACATACATATTTGTGCTGATAATTCTTACTGATAAAGCAACATTTGAGGGAGAAAAGAACACTCTACTTGAAGTATATAGAGAAGTTAACCTTATATTTTGTTATAATGTAGGCAGAGTGGTTAGAATATTAACTAAGAATTTATAGCTACTGAGTTGTTATGATCTTATGCAGACACAGCCATACCCATGGAGGATATGAGAGAGAGAGAGCTCATGCCCCCAAGGATCCAATCTCTTACTCCCTAGTGTGACTATTATATTATCCCCTCCTTTTGTTTCTTCTTCCTGACATTCATGAAGCAAAAGAATAATATCTTACTTCCAATTCACTCACTGACATTTCTACTGGTAACACTCTCGTTTTGAAAAGTGAGCAGTAAGCATCTCTCCTGCATTTTTAATGCTGAAGCAACATAGCTTCCAAAAACTAAACTTCATTAAATCCCATAAAGGTTTCTATTTTTTCCTTTTAAATGCAGAAATTAAAGGGTAATCTATAAGATCTACTTCACCATACAGAAGTCGAGCACGTTATAACAGTGAGCTCACAAAAGAAATCAAGAAAACCTCTACTCACTGGAGCAAAACAGACTGAAAAATGCAGCCTCACTTTCCTGTCAGTTGGAGACAGCAAGGAGTCTCCTGAAAGAAAAGCTCTCACAGGAATGCATACCATCTCGCTTTACTGCCAATTAAAATCACAGGAGAAACAGCAGGGGCATTTCAGCTGATTCTAATTACCATGAGGCTGTAAAGGGCTACTCAGAGATAGCTTAAAATCCACAAACCATGGTTTATAGAAATGGATAAATAAGTGTATGCTGGAAGGAGTGACAGTGATGATAATCTCTTACACTGGCCCAGGTAGACCTATCAAGTGGCCTTCAAAGATAGGGAACATTCTGCTGCTGCAATACTGTCTGACTGACAGAATGATGTAGGTTGCCATGAAAGACAGAAGAGAAAAGCCTGTCAATTTCATCACAACACAACTGGATGACAGCTCTCCATAGCTGCCACGTGGAAGTAAAGTAGCAGCTGGGAATCTAGGAATATTCTAACATGGTGAACCTCCATGCCAAGGGGATGTCATGAGGGATCATACATCTAGGGTGTCATGGGTTCTTAATGTTCCTCTTTACCCCTCAAAATCACATCTGTTTTTGGATTATGTTTAAGTCGGGTTTACTAGGAGCTATAAAATGAATAAAACTCTCTCCAAGCAGTCTCTTTTTCATCATATGTATTTTACTTGGACAGTTGTTATGAAAGTTCAATAGGATTTTTCAGTCAAAAGGCAAGATAAGATTTGTACTTTGAATCATGCTTAGACTCCAGAGTATGCCAAATGTCACTTCAGAGTGGGAAAAAAGGTATTTCCTTAACTCACTCTAGCTTTGAATACCATTACATAAATTTCAGTTAAAAGTAGTCCTTGAGATAAAAATTGGTCATTTGCATACTGTAAAGAAAAAGTTTTTTTAAATCAACTTTTGGCTCACAGATTTATATGAAAATCCAATGAAAATTATAAATCTTTAGATAATATAATTTCATATATTCACAAAATGTTGAATGCAAATATAAATTGCTTCCTGTGTTCCTTTAGTTCCATTGATCTATATTATGAACTGCTGCTCCCAAAGACCAAATATGGAAATGAAACAGTCAGACTTCAAGGAAAATAATTTGTCACTGTTGGTTTTCCTTATCCAAACTATTCTGAGAGGGTGGCTCTTTGACAATGGTGCTATAGCTAAAGTAAAAACACCTGTATAATCCCACAATTCAAATTACACAATTTGATATTATTTGAAGAGCTTATTGAGTGAGGAATTTATAAAAACAAGCTTAAAATATCCAACTATTTTCTTGAATCAAACACAACTAGAGTAGATAAACAATTTTGCTGTGGTTCAGAAAATTAATGTATATCTCCAAAGTATGTTTACATACATAATTACATGCAGTGCAAAACCAGAAGACTGTGCAATTAAGTGTGTGGTATTAGTTGTTACTTTGGAAATTCAGGCTTCAACGTAACAAAATGACTCTCTTCATCTTGGATTCCTCTGAAGATTCTTTTTTCAGGTTCCCTCAAGCACTTCAATCTGCATGGCAATGATAAAAGTTGGAATTCCTGAGGTTTTAAAAATAATTAACTCTACTCAGTTTTACCAATTGTAAAATTAAAACTTGCAGCTCCAAACAAGCCCTAACTTGGATAGAATATTTTACTGTGAACCATATTTTTATAGAAGCATGTGTAAACTAGATGTTTGATTTCAACTTTTCTTTGAAACCTGTTTAATCCTAAATAAAATTATGCTAAATGTCTTCAGTAATATCTTATCTAGAAATGCATATAGCCCCATAGAATATGAGGCAACACATCCCCTTTTTGAAAGTCAAGCCCTACTTTTATTTGAACATCTCCTTTATTTATACAACATACTCAGCTATGACCTAGAGAAATCAAACACGACCATTACACAAATAAACTGTGGAAGAACTCCAGTAGCTGCATATGTCTAAAACTGATATTTTCCTATGTAATTACACTTATTTAACATTTTGAGAGCCCAAAGAGTATTAGTGCTGTGCATATTTTCCTACTTAAGTGATTAACTCTTCTAAATTATACAAGATATGAGACACAAAACAGAATTGATGCATAAGATCTGAAATGAGATTCAATCCAAAGTGTCTTCTCAGCCTTTATTTTTTCTTGGGTGTAAACACAAGAGTTGAGAAATCTATAGTAAGTCAATGGAAGCAAGCCTTATTCCTTTTCAATTTCTAGAAAACATAGTTTAATTCTTTTCAGCCTGAATCACTGAAGCCTATCAAATGCATGCCTATTAAAAAATTCAAGATAATCAAAACCTGACTACTTTGCTCTATATTCCTCTCCTCTGACCATCTTAATGGCTAAACAAAACTTGGAAACTCATAAGCTGAGGAAACACTTACACCCACTACCCAGTTTAGTTCTGCCACCTTTACGTATATTGACTTTTTGGCTGGTACTTAGTTGAATTTTGCTTTGTTTACAAACTATTTTCTTTAAAGATGGATCAGTTTACCATTGGACTCAATGATTACTTAAATTTGGTTTTTGTTTCAGATTACATTCTTTTGGCTTTGATCAACTTTGTTTCACAGCACAGCATCACAGCTGCACCTTGGCTGTTAAAAGATGCCCCATTGCACTCTTGGTCTTCAGTTAACACCCAGATCAAAAATTTCTCTTGCTTGACTGAAATAACAATGTAATTTGCAGTGGAATTTGCCTTGCTACCACAGATCTAGGATCTTGTGTCCCTAACACAACTACACCACATCTTCCTCTATTTTCAGTCTGCACAACTGGAATTCTGCCTCAATTCAGCCTGACTTGTGCTCTACTATTCTACAAGGCTAAGTCCTAGATCACTGAACCATTTGCAATATTCACTTAAATACAGTGGAGAAATATGAATATCAATAACACTGCCTGTCTCCCTTGTCAATATATGTAATCATGCTCTATATACTGATTACCCATTGACAGTCAGCCCTTCACATCCATGGGTTCTGCATCCATGGATTCAACCAACCACTAATATTTAGAAACAAATTTTCAGTTCTGAATGTGTACAGACTATTTTCTTGTTATTATTCCCTAAACAATATAGTATAACAGCAATTTACACAGGATTTATATTGTATTAGGCATTATAAGTAATCTAGAAATGATTTAAAATATATAGGAGGATGTACATAGGTTATATGCAAATACTATGCCATTGTATATAAGGGACTTGAGCATTCATTAATGTTGGTATCTGCAGAGGTTTTGGAACAAACGTTCTATAACATCAAGGGACAACTGTACTGTCTGCCTCCTGTAATACCAGTGCTGTACTCTTCTCACTAGATTGGATTTTCTTGGACATTGATACCTGCCTTCACCAAATTCTGGTTTGAAACACCATGGGGCACTGAGCCAGTCTTCTGCTCTTCCTTAGATGAGCCTCTTCTTTCTCCCAAGGAGCCTAGGTATTATACATTCCCAAGAGGTTTCATGTAGGAACTCAGCTCAATTATGCACAGGTGAGTATTTCTCCTTGAATTACCTACCTTTGTTCCATTTAATTCCCAACATTATATAGGCTGTTCTCAGATTCATTTCCTGTGTTGATCTATCCTTCTGATCTCAATCTCCTTCCTCCATGAACTCTCCTTGCATCCCTTTAGAAGACTGACCTACAATTTTAATTCAGCATTCTCCAAAATGCAAGAACTTAGTAAAATACTCCTGCATTTCTGATTCACATTATCTATAAGAGTCAATTCAGGCATCTAGAGGAAAACTATGCAATTTAAACTATATAGATTCCCTTCAATACTTGACCAAAATATCTTACTACAATCAAATCCTTTGAAAGAAATTACAAGTATGTTCAGGAGCATGGTATTACAACTAAAGTACAGCTAAAAATCTGTGTTCTGATAAAATCTGTATCAAAAGAAAAGATGATATATAGACAAAAAAGTGTTTTAATCTTCATAAATATATGAAGGAGAAAGAAACTCCTTTGATTACTTTTACCAATACCTTTACCTAACCACATGTTATGATAACTATAAGAGGTTTACACTTATTTTTGTGAGGGTAATAAAATGCACAGGTATTAAAATATTTCATTAATTTTTATTGTTTTTGCTTAAGGTTATAAAAGCTGACATAGAGTTTTAAAAATTCATGTTATAATCAGAGATTTACCTTTCAATCTCCCTCTCAAAAATACAAGGTCAGGGCCTTCATCCACCTGGCAAATTTGTGATTCACCAATTTCATGAATCATCTGTTCTTTGAGGTTGCTTCTAGTTTATACTAAAATCACTGTACCTCATTTACATTTACCTCTAAAGGACTAATGATGTTGCATTGTTCCACTGAGCTTGATTTTAAAGTAGTAAAATAAAATGATAATTTTTAGAAAAACCGACCATGATGAGATTTTCCTGACTTCATACTGATCATCCTGTTACTTTTCTTCTTCTTTCTATTTCTTTTTATATCATTTTTTGTTTTAATCTTGCCACAAGTTTGTCACCCTAACTTCTCCTGTATAATACTGGCGATATGGATTTGAAAACAAAATATCTTGAATCCTGAGTTTAAAAAAATATTCTCTCTTAAATTCAGGGTAAGAGGTATATAGTATTTATAATACAATATGTTGTAGCTCAGCACAATGGAATATCAATTCACCATTCATTTATTAAATTCTTATATATTTCATTCAACAGTGTTTTTCTTTATTTTTGAGAGATCTTAAGAATGACAACTATTTATAGAAAAAGTTGAGGTGAGAGTAAGACACATAGAGAAAAAAAATTTAAATTATGAAAGTAAGCAGAGAGAGGTGGTTGAGATTGGTACTCAGAATGATACTATTATTCCTGTGGGTTCAGTTATCTATTTTTCCATAGTACAGAAAACAGAAAATCTCAACCCTCATTTGAAAAAAACACAATTTTAGAAAATGAGAGAAGAGTTCTATTTCCATAGCTCATTCTGCCTTTGAATAATCTAATGTACCAATTAGTACAATTTGTAATGTGCACACCAGCTCAACAAGAGCTGCATTGACTAACATAACCAGTTTCTAATTTTATAGTTCCCCAAGCTGCATTAGAATGATAGACATAAATGAACATAACTTGTTCTATTTTCTATTGCTTTTTAAAAATATTTTTTTCTCTAAATGATGACATCGTATATTCTTTTTTATAATAATGCAAAACACTGAGCTCTATAGTTCTTCTCCATGTATTCATTATCTGGCAAATTACAGAGATAACTTGGAATAGCAAAATATTTTTCAGTACTATTTTTCATACATGGAGATATTCAAGTCTGCCTGGGTATTCTATTGATCACTTGAGGGAAACATGTCTGTAAAACTAATGGGAAATAACTCTCACTATGTAAGAAATAACTCTCACTATGGGATGTAAGTAGGTGGAAATAACTTATTTCTAGCTGGATATCATTTTTAGCATCCAAGATAGCAAGGTCGTATACATACCAATAATAATGGATAAAAGTTTCTCAGTACTTACATTAAGAATAATTCACCGTCTGGATAAGAAGCATATAGACTATGTGTTTTATTCCACCATTAGAGATACTGGGGACATATTCAGTCAAGTTGGTAGTCAACGTTTTGCTCCTAATTAAAAATGTACTGAAAAGAAATCAAAACAAAAGATTTGTTTCGGTTCACAACTACGAAAGTCTAGGCAACCTCTTTTTCTGGTTTCAGGCAATAATACTTGGACTGTAGTGCAGTAATACATGCTGGTTACAGTTCAGCCACTTAAGCCAAATTATTATATAATTTACACATGAAGATGAAAATATAGAATGGCATTATGGCTTTAAATCTTCCCAATACAGAAAAAAAGATTTCTAACAAAAGAAATGTATGTAGATAAATTACCAAATTTGCATGTTGGAAATTTGTAATGACAGTAGTTTCTGTCATACTGAGTAATATTTAGTAAATGTACTTGTATAAGGCTACTGTGTTCATAAACTACTAATATGCTAAAAGTATTGGAAGTGTTTTCTATTCATGATAACACATTGTGTCCAAGTGCATACGCTCTATCCTTAGAAACTATGAGTTGAAATACCAGCATTGTCTACTTGGAAATTGTGTTACCAAGACAGTTTTTAAAATTCTCTGTGCCTTTGATCCAACATCCAGAAACTGGGATAGGACCTACTTTATAGGGTAAATGTGGAATTAAAAAAAAAAATCCATGCAAAATGTTTGGATGAATTCCTGACACATAATAAAAACCAACAATTGTTAGGTATTTAACTTCAATCATTATTATTATCATTATCATTATTATTGATGTAGTTTTGTTGTTAGATCATGTGTTATAGCAAAGATGTGGTGATTGACAAGAATAATTCTATAGATGTTCTGGATTGCAGTTTTCTCAGAAATAGGTACTCTCTCCTTTCACCTAAAGGATCTCTGAGAACTGGTAAAGAACAGAAGTTCATGAGAAAAAATATGAGAAAACAACAACAACAGAAACCCAACAGATTTAAGTCACAGTAGCCTTGGAGAAGATACAGGCATAGAAATGAGATTTTTTACAAGTCTGGAGATAAGCCTTCTGTCAGTCATATCTATCATTATAATATAAGGAATAATAAATATAGAGCCCTTCATGACTGCTGATTCCAGGGAAAATTTGTTTTCATCATTCCTTCTCCATTTCAATCATTTTCCTCCCTACTACAATATCCCTTTTCTCACAGGTGTCCAAGAATCTCACAAGGTTGATTACTACTCTTAAGGAAATTGAGATGGCAAACTACCTTGAACACACTGATGGCTTAGGTTATGAATCATCCCAGGAATATTAAATGTTAAAATAAGAATTTCAGGTGATAAAATGCTTAATACAAAACAAAGAATTATCAAGAATGGCATTTCACTTCAATCAGGGATGTATTTTGAATGAAGAGCTTCCACAAGTGACTTAAGACCTACCCTTCAGCCAATTACCCTCAGCTTTCCTTCTACTGTGTTATATATTCCAGGAAACATGAACAGGTCACATATATATTTTAGGTCTCAATTTCTAAAATTTAAGACAAGGGATATATTCTAGATTCAGAGGGAACAGGATTTATGTAGGTATATTTTCATTCAACTTTTAAGTTAATAAAATAAGAATATACGTTTTAAAAGATAGAAAAATAACATTGTCAATACAATCAATAAAAGTGAAAAAAAGTCAATTCCAAAATTAAAGAATGAAGGGAAATAATGGAAAGTCTTTCTTTAAAAGTTTCTGCATCTACATTAAAATATACAAAATCTCTTAATTCTAACTTTACAATTGTAAGTTGTAACATAACCAGGAATGTGTGACTAGATACTAATAGAAATTAAAATTAATAGGAGCATTTTGATTTTTAACCTACAAGTAAAATTGAATGTATAGGGCAGTTTTTTAATTGAAAAATGTTAAATCTACTGGAAATACTTGGAATGAATAAGTACGCTTCATGGAAGCAGAAACAATAAATTGCATTCTGTTCAAGTCCTCTACGGGATTGACTCAGCACTGGCTGTCAGTTGTCTGTTTACACTGTATAATAAAACATATTTCTTCCAACAGACACAGCATAACTTCCCCTTATTCTCTCCAAACTAAATAATAACCTTTGCTTTTACCAAATACTATTTTAAAATTACTGACGCTTGCACATGCAAAATTGAAAAGATATGGCCTATTGGCTATGGAATTTTTATCTGGGGATCACCAGTGGCCATTTTAATTGATTGTTTATATTTCAGCTGTAACCCAACCAGAAGCCATTTTTTTTCCTTTTCAATAAAAAGTACCGCACAGCATATGAGAATACAACAGGCCACTACTCTTGGAAATAGATTCACTCAGTAAGAAGTATTCTAAGCCAAAACACCCTCTTTCAACCGCCGAAGTTGAATAATCATGTAAGAGATTATTTTACATTTCCTGGAAATTAGATTGTCATGTTGATATAGTATGGATGTTTGTCCCTGCCCAAATCTCATGTTGAATCATAATCCTGAATGTTGGAGGCAGAGCCTGGTGGGAGAAGTTTGTATCATAGGAGAGGATCCCCCATGAATGGCTTGGGCTATCCCCTTGGTAATAAGTGAGTTCTCACTCTGAGTTCACATGACATCTGGTTGTTTAAAAGTGTGTGGCACCTCCCTGCCCCCACTCTCTCTCTCACTTGCTCCTGCTGTCAACATGTGACATGCCTGACCCTCCTTCACCTACTACCATGGTTGAAAGCTCCTTGAGGTTTCACCAGAAGCCAAGCAGATGCCAACATCATGCTTCTTGTAAAGACAGAACTCAGAGTTAATTAAACCTCTTTTCTTTTATAAATTACCCAGTCTCAAGTATTTATATCTATCTATCCATCTATCTATTCATATATATATGCATACATATGTGTATATATGTATATAAATATATATATAGATAGATAGAGAGAGAGAGTCTGAGAGAGAGAGAGAGAGTCTCATTATGTCAGCCAGGCCAATATTGAACTCCTGGGCTCAAGCAATCTTCCTGCCTCGGCCTCTCAAAGTATTAGGATTACAGTCATAAGCCACCACACCTGGCTTCAGGTATTTCTTTACAGCAATGCAAGAACAGCCTAATACACATGTTAATGGAAATTGAAAGGCCAAGAGGCAAACACACCTTATATATTACCCATAGTGTCTGCATCTGTGAGATACTTGGTCTCAAAAACAGGAATTTGTAAAAATTGTATTTCAGTCTTGTGAACATCATAGATGTAGTTCTCATACTGATTACTACTGATCTTCACTGACCATTTAATCAACGTGCAACGAACAAAGGCAAGACAATAACATATTGAATCAATACTGTAAATTGCTCATATTAAAGTAGCAGCTTTGAAGGAGGCAAATATTGAAAATAAATAGAGGTTTGATTATAAGTTTAAGGAATATCTATCATCAGTAACCGTGGCATCTTCAAGACACTTGCTTTCTTCCTTAGTTTTACTGTCTGGAATTTCTCTCCGTGATAGTAGAGAGGCAAAAGTTGTCACTCAGTTGTTAATGCCAGAAGGACTTTGACTACTTTCTAAAAATAAAGCAGAGAAGAAAAGATGAAGAAAACGAGTGATTGGAAGATGAATCACGTCATGATTGCTGTTTTCATAAGGATCAGGACAGCTCAGATTATATACTATTTTACAATGTAGAAGCAATTCATAAATCTAATCAAATATACCTATTATATCATGAAGTGGATTATTTTAGATTATGGGCAATCACTTTACCTTTTTTGTTTTGTTTGTTTTCTGGAGGGGTTAACGGTCATATGTCCACCATATACCCATAATCAAAATAGAATAAAACTTAAATTCCACACTTTTCCAGGTAATGATACACTTCTTACTTTTATTTTGACAAGTTCTCCAAACACCATTTACCCTCTCCATCACGATGAAACCAGAAAGAATATTGTATTAGTGTTCTATTAGTATGTAACAAATTACCACAAACTTAATGGCATAAAAAGACATTCATTTATCAGCCCGCAGCTCTGTAGGTCAGAAGTTTAGCTTGGCATTGGTACGTTCACTGCTGAAAGAATCACAGTGCTGGAATCAAGGCCTCACTTGGTTGAGTTTTTTTTTTTCTGAATGACCGGGGGAAAAATCTACTTTCATGATCATTCAGGTTGTTAGCAAAATTCATTTCATGCAGTTTTATGACTGAAGATCCCATTTTTTTACTGACTGTGATTCAGTTCTAGCTCTCAACTCATAGAGGCACTCTTCATTCTTTGTCATGTGCCCCTCTCCACCTTCAAATCCAGCAATAGACAATTACTCATGTATAGAATCCCTCTGATTTCTAGATCCAGATGGAAAGGGCTCGTGTGATTAAGTTATACCCACCCAGATTATATCCCTTTTGATTAAATCAATTCGAATTGATTAGTAACTTGAATTACATCTAAAATATCCCTTTTGACGTGGAATATAATGTAATTACAAAATCAGCATCTCATCATATTCACAGGATCTTCACACATTCACTGGGAGAGGCACATTCAATGCAAAGGGATTATACATGGGAGTGGGTTATGGGAGGTCAGTTTAGAATCCTACCTTCCTACAGTCAGCTCTCTGATCCTCAATGACTCCCATCCCTCCCAAATGCAAAATACATCAACCACACACAAGGAACCCCAGGGTCTCATTTAATTATAACATTAGCTCAAACTCTAAAATTTCCTAAAATGGATATTCGTGAGGCTTCCGGATATAAAATTTCTGAAGGCTTGTGAAATTAAACACACAAGTAGTCTTCCCCCACCACCCCAACATGCAATATTGGAATAATCATAGCATAACACTAGTAGACATTATAATTCAAAACTGGCAGAATAGAAGCTAAAAATAACTTAGTGGCCCATGATCATATTGAAATCTAGCAGGGAAAACATTAGTTTTTCTTTAATTAGGTTTTTAAAGCCTGGGAATAAGTTTTCTTGGGCCTAAGCTCTGCCCTTGGGCTCTAGGCTCTATTTTCTGAACTCTTGGCTCATCTGCTGGGTTCTCAGTTCCACCCTCTGGACTGTCATCTCTGTGTTCTGAGCCATCATCTCTTTTTCTTGAAAAGTATCAAGTGTTATCATCCTTCTTCTTGTCAGCAAAATTTTGTAGGTCCAAAAGCCTCCTTTCATTTCCTTTAAGTCTAAGATGGTAATATTTTTTGCTTCTGTAAATTTTCCAAGAACCTTGTCGGCCTTCCAGGGATACCAAGGGGATTCACCATACTAGACAAAAACCACACTCATCAAAAGCATCTTTAACATCCGTATTGCTACTCACAATCTGTTGAAATAAATCTAAAATTTTTCTATCATGCTGTCCAGCCCACTTCCCAGGTCTAGCCTTCACCAATGTCTGATTCCAAAGACAGTTACTAATTTTTATGTATTTTTTACTCATTACAGACACTAAAATCGGCATCATTTTTCTATTAATGCCCAAAAATTACCACAAAGAATGATTTAAATTAATACACATTTATCAGCTCATTTTGTAGGTCAGAAGTCTCAGTAATTCATATGTTATAGTAACCATACCTGGATCATTACTATGTGGATTTCCAGAAGATTGTCTCTTCATATCGAAATCCAACAACTCAAAAATAGTATGTATATTCATCTTGGAAACCAGAAACAAATAGACTCAAACTAGTATATATCCTGGAAAAAAAATTCTGAAGTTTTGGACTTCCAGTACCAACCACACAACAGAGATATCTTACACTGATACCTCCCCAACACCTACCTAACAGCATATAATACGATGGACGAAATATCAAACTAAAGTGCTTACGTATAACAAAGGCTTTAAAAAATAAAATAAAATAAAATCCTACATGCCAAAAATGGCAACCTAAACAGGAACTTAAAGCTACAAGAGTAAGTTTATGAACTGGCTTGAAATAGCCTATTAGACATTAATATAGCTCTAATTCCTAAGGTTGAGGATTTGATGTTGAAATCAAGATAGAAAATATGACATTGGCTTTGCGAGAGACAGAGATAAAGAGAGAGAGAGAGAGATAGTGAAGGTACTGATCTGAGAAATTGCCTCCTCATTTAAAGAGTAATTTAAATAACTCTTGCCAGTTGCCCAGGAAAACATTCAGACAAAAGTATCTTATAAAAAATCAAAGTATCATACCTTTGCAATATGTGGGTGTGGAATCTGAATTTACACTGCCCATGAGGTACAGGAATTTCAAAACTGAGAAAAATAATATGTAAAACAGATTGGCATAGGCCTTGCTCTGCCTCAAAGAAACTGATGAAACTGATATAAAACCTTTCTGTAGGAACAAACATAGGAAAAATAGCATAGAGCATTCCTGCAGGGGGGAAATCTCTTCAAAAGTTTAACTCAAAAAACAAAATTACAAACCATATAAGGGAAAAAATATCTACTGTGAAGAAGAATCGCCAGACTCAAAAAACAGGCAGATTGGGACTTCAGTGACTTCAGATGATTGAACATCAGAAATAAACCGTGAAGTTAAGGTTTATAGGGATAAATAATAATTAGGGAGTTAGAAGAAGAAACAGAACATGTGATAAACATAATGAACACTATGGAAAAAGTACCAAGCGCATCTGCAAAAGATCTAAGATTTAGAAATAATCTAAGTGTTCAAATGTAGGAAAATGGATAGTAAACTGTGACAGGGTCACACGATAGAATACTATCTCACGGTTAATAAACCAAATCTATGTTTTCAAGAATGAAACAATAGAATACTATCTCACAGTTAATAAACCAAATCTGTATTTTCAATAATGAATACATCTTCAAAATGTCATTAAGTGATAAAAAGCAACTTGGTATCATTTATATAAATTATGTACTTTTGAAAACATGGGATGAAACTATAGATAACTACAGTAACATAAATTTGTAATTAAAGCATAAAAACATATATTGATAGGACAAATGCAATTCAGGAAAGTGCTTATCTGTCTGGGGTGGTGGGGTTAGGGGAGATGTAGATGGCCTATCTGTATCAGTAGTGCTTTAGTTTTTAAAAAATTAAAAGAACTAAATCAAACACAATGACATATGACCATTTGTTAAATCTGGACAGAATTTTATAGATTACTATTAGACTATTTTCTATGATTTTATGGACAGTGGTAATTCCATAACATTAAAAACATTTTAAAAGGAGAGAAAAACATCACAGCTTTTTTTTTTTCATAGACTAGTGCTTGGCCAGCACCACTAGAATGAAGATACTAACCCAAACAAAAGTTGTAAAAGTCATTTTAAAGTAAACTACTTTTAGCAAAGAAAAATCCAGTTGCTTTGTTATTTTTAAATAAAAACTAACATTAGTTTGGGAGTCTTGATTTTTGTGGGAAGTTGATAGAAAAATGTGTACATGAGCTCTGGAATGTAGTCTCAAGCGACATAATCTGACTCTTCGTTTCTTATCTGAAATTTTGGGTACAATCTATATTCACAGTTTTCTGAGAATTAAATGAGATAACATGAAAAGGACTTAATGCAGTTGCTGGATAATAGCCCTTTAGGTTGGGAAATGATTGTCATGGCCCTAAAACGTTTAACCCACATTTTCAAGATCATTATGAAAGATTGCTCAAAGACATTATATTCATACATTTATATATATATATATATTTCTAAAACACACCAAATCATGAGCAAACATGGTTTCTATAAACTATTTATAAAGAAAAACATATCTTTTTTTCAAGATGGTGGACTAGAGGTATTGCTAGCATACCTTTCCTACTTGGAAGAACAAACTATTGTACAGAGATTCACACTGTGAAAAATTTTCTTCAAGAAGCAATGCAGGAACTGAACAGGAAATCCAAAAGAACCTACAGACCCTTTGAAGGAAGCAGGATGCTGCAGCCTACACCATGTGTCAGGCAAAGGGCTGTGAGACCCCAGAGTGTAAGAGGCATAGAAATTGCCTCTGGGATATACACCTCAACCAGGGCTGAACATCCAGGCCATGGGGGAAGACCTTAAACCTACTTAGCACAAGAATCAACTTGAGGAGGGAGTGTGGAATATAAAAGTAGAAGCGGTAGCAAGAAGACCATTGCATGTACTCTCAGTTTCCAGTGTGGAACAAGGAAAGTCATTCCTTATAATTCCTCAGAGGGGACCCTGCAGAAGGCAGCCAAATGGATCAGGAAGTGCTCACAGGTGGAAAGAAGCCCCCAGCTCGGTTTCATGATACAACTTCAGATGGGAACAAACCCCCTTGTCCAGGGGTAAGGCAAGGGAGAGTGAAAAGTGGGCTGTAGCTGTGACTACAGCATCTGTGAGTGCAGGAGCTGGGCAGCTAGCTTTGCAGCAAAGAAGGAGGGGCGTGAAAGCTGTGGTTCCTATTTGTGCAAGTACAGCTTATGATTCAGGGCAGTTTCGAAGTGTTGTTTTTGTTGTTGTTGTTGTTTGTTTTTGTTTTTGTTTTTGTTTTGAGACAGGATCTCATTCTGCCACCCGGACTGAAATATAGTAGCATGATGATGGCTCACTCAAGCCTTTAACTCCCGGGCTCAGATGATTCTCCCACCTCAGCCTTCCGAGAGGCTGGGACCATAGATGCATGCCATCACGTCTGGCTAATTGTTTGTATTTTTCATAGAGAGGGAGTTTTGCCATATTGCCCAGGCTGGTCTTGAACTCCTGGGCTCAAGCGATCCATCTGCTTCAGCCTCCCAAAATGCTGAAATTACAGGCATGAGTCAACTTGACCAGTTAGTTTCAAGTTCTGAGTGCAGGTTGCCTAGAACTTAGCCTGCTACTGCTCATGGAACACTGTGGGGCTGGATCTGCCTCGCCAAGTGCATGAAATATGTGTAGGGCTTATGTGTGGGGCTTACCACTGCCTGCTACTCCCCACACTCTGCATGAACTCTTCTGTGCAACAGAGGCAGCAATACTCTTCTCTGGAACATCAACCTAATGGTCTGAGAACTGTTCCCATCCCCCCAACACCCACAGGAGCTGCTGCTTACCCTGCACATGGAGACTCAGAGCATGAAGCAGCCTGTCCCAGTCCCCACCTGGCTTTGCCCTGCCATCTGCTCTGGTAGTTTAACACAAAGGACAGAAACTCTTGAGAGCTATATGGCACCACTCATTTCCTGAGAAACCAGAGTACCCTCACTGGGCAACATAGGCAAGCTAAAATCCCACTGTTACCACTGCAACTGGTGCTCTTTTGCAAGTGCTACCTCCTGGATGGAGGCCAAGCAACACAGTTCATTACAGCATTTTCTGGTAGAATATTATTGTGCCGAGGTAGGAGAAAATAGCTACATGATCTCAGCTATCACCACTGACTGCACCACTCTGGCTTACAAGGAGGTTCCTGAGTCTGTTCACATAACCAGTTCATTGCTACTACAACTGGCATTCGAGAAAGCCAACACGCTAAGGCTTTCAATAACCAAGGAATCTCACAGAGTTTATGTCACTCCCTTGACACCTCCATTAGAGCTGGTGCTATTACCCACTTCTGGGGCACTTGAGGACAGGTCACATCACCACATTCCTTGCAGAAATCCCCAAGCACCAGCCTGGAGTGTGACAACTTCACTAGGTGGCTAGACCCAGAGGGGCAACAACACTCATAGTAGTCTGGCTCCCAAGGATTCCCACTCCCAGGGGAGAGGGGAGTGTATCACATCAAGGGGACACCCCATAAGACAAAAGAATCTGGATGGGAGGCCTTGAGCACCAAATATTTTTGCTGGTGAGAAGTTTCTTTCAGCAAGACACTGTTACAGTGATGGGCTCAACAGGGAATGTCTGCACCTCTATCTCATCCATGAGACAGCCCTGGTGCAAATGAAAGATCATGAGAAGGGAGCATCTTTCCCTCTTTGTCCACCATCACAGGCACAATTAGGACTTTTCCCATGGGAGCTCTCATAGGTGCAACTATAGACAGCCTTTCTGGAACACATCAGGGTGACTGCATCTCCACAGAAAGAGGGCCCTCCAGGTTCAGGCTTGCATAAGAGAAAACTCACAATTCCTCTCTGCTTGGAACATCAACATCTCTGCAGATCAAAAGACATGCCTGTCTGATTTGAATAGTTGGAGCACTGGGACAGGATTTTGTTTAAGAAGAGGATAACTTTCCTGCTGATCTGGCAGAAGAACTGAGGTGGCTCCAAACTTTCCCACAGATAAGACATCAATGTGACTCACTGAGAGCTTCTCCAGCCACCTCTGCCAAGGCTGGTACTTCTGCCCACCATTGGGTATTGCATTTACCCACCTGCTTTAGCCACAATCAGCTCCCACCCAGGCACACTTTCTGTACTGGCTTGAAGTTTGAACCATCAAACCAGTGAATAAAATACCAGGGAAAAATAAATAAATAAATAAATACATAAATACATAAATAAATTCCACAGGCGAATAAGATAAGCCTCAAGATACCTCTACTATTCCAGCCCCATAGGAGATAGTGAATATTCTCACACACCGAACACATTGCTACTACAATCAGCACATGAGAAGGCCATCATACAAAAAATCTCTATAACCAAGGAACTCTTGCAGAGTCTCCCCCTCTGAAAACACCAAGAACCAAATTAGACTATAATTAACTATAAACATTAGAGTCACATCCTTAGGGGAAAAATAAATTACAAACCAAACAAACAAACAAAATACAGTAAAATCAAACATAAATTCAAGAATAATTAGAAGAAATGGCCTAACAAAAACAGAAGGAACAAGAAAAGTAATCCTGGCAATATGACAAAGCAGGGTTCTATAACTCCCCCAAAAGATCACACTAGCACTCCAGCAATGAATCCAAACCAAGATATAATCTTTGAAATATCAAATAAGGAATTCAAAAGGTCAATTATTAAGCTACTCAAGGAGATGCCAGAGAAAGGTGAAAACCATAATAAAGAAATTTTAAAAGCAGTTCAGGATATGAATAAAAAATTTTGTAGAGAGATATCAAAAAGAAAAAGCAATCAGAACTTCTGGAAATAAAAGACAGACTCAGGAAATTACCAAATTCAGTTGAAAGTTCTAACACTACACTAGAATAAGTAGAAGAAATAATTTCTGACTTAGAAGATAAGGCTTTTTAATCAACCAATTACACAAAAATAAAAAAAGAATCAAAAGAAATGAACAAAGTCTGCAAAAATCATGAAATTATGTAAAACTGCCAAATCTAAGAATAATTGGTGTTCCTCAGGTAGAAGATAAAACAATAAGTCTGGAAAACGTATTTCAGGGAATAATTGAGGAAAACTTTTCTTGCCTGGCTATAGACCTAGATACCCAAATCTAATGAGCTCAAAGAACTCCTGGGAAGTGCAGTGCAAAAAGAACTTCACTGAGCTTTACAGTCATCAAGCTACCGAAAGTCAGCATGAAAGAAAGAATTCCAAGAGTACTAAGAAAAAAACATCAAGTAACCCAAAATTGAAAGCCTATCAGGCTAACAGTAGACTTCTCAGTAGAAATCTTTCAAGCCAGAAGAGATTGGGTCCTATCATCAACCTTACCAAACAGAATAACTGTCAGCCAGTAATTTTTACTCCTTCAAAACTAAGTTTCATAAATGGAAGACAAATAAAGTCATTTTCGGACAAAGAAATACTTACAGAATTTGTCCCTACAAAACTAGCACTACAAAAAATGCAAAAATTCTAAACCTTGAAACAAAATCTTAATATGCACCAAAATAGAACCTCCAGAAACTTAAAACTCACAGGTCCATTAAACAATAACACAATTTTAAAAAGCATACTATTTCGGTAACAACATAATGAAGAGAAAAGTACCTCACATCTCAATGTTAGCATTGAATAGGAATGGCCTAAATGCTCTACTTAAAAGATACAGAATGGTGGAATGGATAAAAAATTACAAACCAAATATCTGCTGTCCTCAAGATACTCGCCTAACATGGAAGGATTCATATAAACTCAAGGTAAATGGGTGGAAAAGGGTATTTCATGCAAATGGAAAGAAAAGCAAACAGAAGTAGCTATTCTTAGAGAAAACAAGACTTCAAAGCCGCAATACTAAAAAAATACAAAGATGGTCACTATATAACAATAAAATGATCAATACAACAAGAATATATTACAGTTCTAAATTTATAAGCACCTAATGTTGCAGCTTCCAGATTCATAAAGCATTTAATACTAGACGTAAGAAATGAAATAGACAGCAACACTAAATAATAGCGGGAGACTTCAATACACCACTGACAGCACGAGACAGATCATTGAGATGGAAGACATATTAGTAAGTTATCACACTATTAATAAACACGTACCTTTATAAAGGGTAATTTATAAAGAAAAGAGGTTTGAGTTACTCACAGTTCAGCATGGCTGGTGAGGCCTCAGGAAACGTATAATCATGGTAGAAGAGGAAGCAAACATGTTCTTCACCTGGAGGCAGGAAGGAGAAGTATCATGTAAAATGGGGAAAAGCCTCTTATAAAACCATCAGATCTTTGAAAACTCACTCACTATCATGAGAATGGCAGCATGGGGTAACCATCCCCATGATTCAATTACCTCCCACCAGGTCCCTCCCATTACATGTGGGGATAATGAGAGCTACAAGATGAGATTTTATTGGAGAGACAGTCAAAACGTGTAAGAAGTCAACAACAACAACAAAATAGACTTAAACACACACTAAAACAAATGGACTTAATAGATATTTACAAAACATTCTACCCAAGAACTACAGAATATACTTTCTTCTCATCAGCACATGGAACATTCTCCAAAATAGATCATAAGATAGGCCACAAAACAAGTCTCGACAAATTCTAAAAAAATAAAAATCATATCAAGTATCTTCTCAGACTACAGCAGAAAAAAAACTAGAAATCAACTCCAAAAGGAACTGTCAAAACTACACAATTACATGGAAATTAAATAATCTGTTCTTGAATGATATCTGGGTTAACAATGAAATTAAGATGGAAAGTAAAAAATTATTTGAAGTGAATAATAACAATGACAAAAGTTATCAAAACCTCTAGGATAAAGCAAAAGCACTCCTAAAAGAAATGTTTATAGCACTAAATGCCTACATGAAAATGTCTGAACAGTACACGTTGACAACCTAATGTCACACCTCAAGGAATGAGAGAAACAAGAACAAACTAAACCCAAAGATAGAAGAAAACAAATAATACGTTTGGAGCTGGTTCTTTGAAAAAATAAACAAAATAGGTAAACCATTAGCTAGATTTACTAAGAAGATAGAAGATCCAAATAAGCCGAATTAGAAATGAAACAGGAGACATTACAAACAACACCACAGAAATACAAAAGACCATTTGAGACTCCTATGCACATCTTTATGCACACACATTAGAAAAACTAGAGAAACTGATAAATTCCTGGAAACATACAACCTCGTATATCAAATCAGAAGAAATAGAAACCCTGCACAGACCAATAACAAGCAATGAGTTTGAATCAGTAATTAAAACACTGCCAACAACACAAAAATTCCCAGGATCACATGGATTAGCAACTCTGAATTCTCCAGATATTCAAAGAACAATTGGTACCAATTCCTCCGAAACTGTTCCAAAAAATTGAGAAAGATGAAATCTTCCCTAATTCACTTTGTGAAGCCAGAGTCACCCTGATACCAAAACCAGGAAAGGGCACAACAAATAAGAAAATGACAGACCAATATCCCTGATGCATACAGATGCAAAAACCCTCAACAATACACTATTTAACTGGATTCAACAGTACTTTAAATATATAATACATCATGATCAAGTGAGTTTCTCCTAGGGATACAGGGATAGCTTAAAATATACAAGTCAATAAATGTGATACATCACATAAGCATAGTTAAAAATAAAAACCATATGATCATCCCAATAGACACAGAAAAAGCATTTGATAATATCCAGCATTCTTTTATGATTAAAAATCCTCAACAAGATAGGCATAGAACGGACTTTCCTCAAAGTAATAAAAGCCATATATAACAAACCTACAGTAAACATCATACTTCGTGGGGGAAAAGTTGAAAGCAGTTCTCCTGACAATAAGAACCAAGCAAGGATGCCCACTTTCATTACTGCTATTTAACATAATTCTGGAAGTCCTATTCAGAGCAATTAGGCAAGAGAAAGAAATAGAGGACATCCAAATTGGAAAAGAAGTCAAACTATCACTGTCTGCAGATGATAAGAGTGTATAACTAGAAAATCCTAAAGACTCCTCCAAATGACTCCTAGATTTGACAAATGAGTACATAAAGTATCAAGTTACAAAATCAATGTACCCAAATTAGTTGCAGTGCTATACACCAAGAGTGACCAAGCTGAGAATCAAATCAAGAACTCAATTTCTTTTATGAAAACTGAAAAGTAAATAACATAAAATAAAAAATGAAATATTTAGAAATATGCTTAGTTAAGGAAGTGAAAGAGCTCTACTAGGAAAACCACAAAACACTGCTGAAAGACATCATAAATGACAAACAAATGGACATGCTTCTCATGCTCATGGGTAGGGAGAATCAATATTGTAAACATGACCACACTGTCCAAATAAATCTACAGATTCAATGCAATTCCCATCAAAATACCAACATCATTTTTCATATAATTAGAAAAAAAAATCCTCAAATTCATATGGAACAAAAAAAAAAAAAAAAGAGCCCAAATAGCCAAAGCAATGCTAAGCCAGAAGAACAAATCTGGAGGCATCACATTACTGGACTTCAAAATTATACCACAAGGCTATAGTTACCAAACCAGCATAATACTGTTATAAAAATAGACAAATAGACCAATGGAACAGAATAGAGAACCTAGAAATAAAGACAAATACATACAGCCAAATGATCTTTGATAAAGCATACCAAAGCATAAATAGGGAAATGGACACCCTATTTAATAAATGGTGCTGGGAAAACTGGCAACTTACATGTAGAAGAGTAAAACTGGATCCCTATATTTCACTTTACATAAAACTCAACTCAAGATGGATCAAAAACTTAAATCTAAGGCCAGAGACTACAAAAACTCTATAAGATAATGTTGGAAAAAACTCTTCTATTCATTGGCCCAGGCAAAGAATTCATAACTGAGACCCCAAAACAAATGAAACAAAAACAAAAATAAATAAATGGGTCTTAATTAAACCAAATCGCTTCTGCACAGCAAAAGAAATAATCATCAGAGTAAACAGACAATGCACAGAAGAGGAGAAAATATTTGCAAATTATGCATTCCACCAAAGACTAGTATCCAGAATCTACAAGGAACAAAAACGAATCAGTAACAAAAGAAACAAATAATCCCATCAAAAAGTGGGCAAAAACATGAATAGACATTTTTTCAAAAGAAGATGTACAAATAGCCAACAAACATATGTAAAAATGCTCAACATCAGTAATCATCAGGGAGATGCAAATTAAAACCACAATGAGATACCACCTTACTCCTGCAAGAATGGTCAATATTAAAAAGTCAAAAAACAATAGATGTTGGCATGGATGTGGGGAAAAGGGAATGCTTATAAACTGCTGATGGGTAAATTAGTACAACCTCTATGGAAAACAGTATGGGGATTCCCTAAAGAGCTAAAAGTAGATCTACCATTCAATCCAGCAATCCCACTACTGGATATCTACCCAAAAGAAAAGAAGTCATTATATGAAAAACACACTTATGCACCTATGTTTATAGCAGCGCCAGTTCACAATTGCAAAGATGTGGAGCCAACCTAAGTGCCCATCAACCAATGAATGGATAAAAGATGTATATATACACCATGAAATACTATTCAATCATAAAAAGGAATAAAATCATGTCTTTTACAGCAACTTGGGTGGAGCTAGAGGCCATTATTCTAAGGGAAGTAACACAGGAGTGAAAAACCAAAAACCGTATGTTCTCATGTGAAAGTGGGAGCTAACCTATGAGTATGTAAAGGCATAAAGAGCGATATTATTGATTATGGAGACCCAGAAAGAGGAGAGTGGGGGCGGGGGCTAGGGAAAAAGTCTACACATTAGGTACAATATACACTGCTGAAGTGAAGGGTGCACTAAAATCTCAGAATTCACCACTATGTAATTTATCCATGTAACAATAACAACAACAACAACAACAAAATACACTTGTACTTCAAAATCTATTGAAATAAAAATTAGAAAAGAAGAAAAACATCCCTTCTTCATATTGCACTTTTCAAAATAAGAGAGAGAACAAACTATGGGTCAAGTTTTGAGATGCTAATTTGAAGTTATTAGACATTATTACCTTTGTGTTCATTTAGGATACATTGGTAAATGTGTTGTTTGAGGAATTTTATTCTTCTTTTGATTGTGTCGAATTTTTGGAACCTAATTGGTCACTGTAATAAGCAATTCTAACTCACTCATCGTTTTATACCTGCCTATACATCCCTTATACTGTTCTTTTAGTGTAATAGGTTTTCCCATCATTACTGATGCCCCTTGCTCCTAATTTACTTGTGGAAAATCATACTTTGCTGGGGATGCAAGGAGCTCTGCTATTTCATCATCTCTTCAGCCTTACAATGTCCAGCCAGCATGGATGGCTCATTAAGCTATGTAGCAAAAATAATTCTTTTGTGCTGCTCAAGAGGGAGGTAGGACATACAAGTATAAATTTTTCCTGTTATTTCTTTTTTCTTCTGATCTTTATAGGGTTTTTATCCAGCAATGCATTAGAAGGAAGTATTTCAATAAAAATTCATTTCAAAAGAATTTTTGAAAAAGTTACTGTTGGCTAGTTACTTCATTAGTGAACTCTGTTTAGCTTCCTCGTGTTCCAAGTGACATACATAGCATTTTGGGTTTCAGAGTTACTCACCAAAATATTTTGATAGATTTTCTTTTTTAAGGCAAGAGACTTTTAGAGTAAATTAACAGGTTGTGTTAGTGGAGAGACTGAAGGTACTGGTCCCACTTCTTTGATCTTTGAACACACAGAATCTGGCAGCAGAGCATGGGAGTGGTCAGTAACAATTTACAAATTGCTTTCATATTGGATTTGATCTTACAGAAACGTTGTTGAGGTACGTATTAGTTTGTACCCATTCTGAAAATGATGGAAACTAAGACATAGCACAAGACAAATGACTTACCAATGGTCAAACACTGTGTAGCATAGCACCAGAATTTGATCTTCAGTTTTTCTGAACCAAAAATCTTGTTCTTTCTACTATCTTCCTGCCCCTCTCAAAAGTTTTCATCTGAGATTTCATTGTTACATTTGTGTGATTCTAGTCAGTTGGGTACCAATTTTGGGATTCGAGAACTGACAGCGTCAAAGTTTCACTGTTAATGTAACTGAATTCCTCATATACATATGAAGAGAAAAAAATGGAATTTGGTGGACTTGGTTAAGGATAAAATGAAATATCTACAACACCTTGATAAAAGACAATTTATTAGTATCTTCTCCTGAATCCCTTATGTCCTCAGATTGTAAAGGATTAAATATCCATATTCAAGTGGACACAATATAAAATGCAGCAGAATAGAGAAAACTGTTTTCACATTGTTATGAACACCTTTAAGTACTTCGGCCTCAATTCTACCCACACTCATGCACATGAATACCACCACTCTGTTAAATACAAAAATTATTTCAATAATACCAGTGTACCTAATGCAACAACAGCATAAAACTACAGTACCAAAAAAAGAAAAAGAGAGTTCCTGAATGAGAGTCAGTGTTTAAAGGTAAAAATTAAACCATGGTATTCAACTGAATTTCATTTGCTAAAGGCAATATTAGGGTGAATTGCATATCTAGTTGTGCTGTAAAACTTCCACTCAGACTCTAAATCAATAGCAGTTGCTAGTATCTAAATTCTTCTTATCTGCCTCGTTGTATATTAGCTCCACAACTGACGATATATTGAAATGAATGACAGAAAATGCAAATAAATATTTAACTATTTAAAGTATTTAAAATAACCATAGTATCTATCATGACTGTTCTAAATAAGTTTGTTTTCAATCTAGTATTTCCAAAGAAGTTTACAGTTCTCACTTTATGACATGACCACAATATTTACATCTGTAGCCATTTCTATTCATCGTTAAGTGCAAAAGTGCACATTTCAAAGAATAGAAGCATGGCCTAGAAGTAGTCTAGCTTGTGATGATTTTATTATCATAAAAATCAATCAGTATTTCTAGCAGATTAATGATATTCACAAATCTTTTGGCACTATTCCCATTGTGAAGTACGAGTCTATGCCCTTTTCCCTTGAGTCTTGTGGGTTGTGTGACTGCTTTGACGGACAAAATAATGGCAGAACCGACCCAGTGTCAGTTTCCATGCCCAGGTTTTAAGAGACTAACAGCTTTTATTTTTATCTCTTGGAACACTGTCTCTTGGATCCCTGAGCCATCATATAAGAAGTCTTACTACAATGTTGGAGAAAATGTAGAGAGACTCTGATATTAAATTGAGAGAGAAAAGAACCCACCTAAGTCCAGCTTTCCCTACCGATGTGCCCAGCCTTTAATCAAAGACATTTTGGACCTCCCAGACAAACTAGCCCGCAGCTGAATATTGCAGAATGACCTAAGTCACATCATGGGAAGAAATACTATTTAGTCAGACATGCCATGCCTGAATTTTTGACACACAAAAATCTAAGATATATTAAAAGGTCTGTTGTTTTAAGCCACCAAATTTTGAGAGAGTTGACACACAGCAGTGCATAACCATGGTTCAGCAACTATCACATATTCCTGGCATTCGACTGCCTTGCTCTCTTCATAAAACTTCAGGCAACAATTTAAAGAAATATATTTTCCAAAATTTACTATTTGGGGATTTGAAATTTTTAAAAATTAAAATATGTTTGTAATCCATAGTTTCTGTGGAAACAGGATATTCAGTGTTCCAGTGTTGGACAACAATGAATGTACTGGGGACAAAATGCTTTCTAAATGAGACATATGTGGTCTAAAAATGTCACAGGAAAATCTTAAGGTAGAAATTAAAATTAAAATGATATCTCTTTAATTATTTATAGTTATTTAGGTGAAATAATGTCATGACTTGTGGCTGAAATTACCATTGCCAGTATCAGGTAGTAATTTCCATTCATGCCAAATGGCAAAGGACTTCTGCTTAAATAAGTATACTTGTGTTAATTGGAAAATTCATTACATCATTTTACAAACTAGCCAGGGAGTTGTCAGGAAATATCAGAGATAAGACTTAATGTTTGCAAAAGAAAAAATAAAACATAATAGCAACCATGTAACACTATTTCTGAAAATAAGAAATGGTTCATTTTTGCAAAAATGAGATTATGAAACTAAAAATCACTCGCTGTATTAAAAGGATGTAGGTTTTGAGAACACACAAATGTCATTTAATGTGCCTAGTTTCTTCATACATAAAATTAAATCTTCATTAAGTACACATTTTAGAACAGAAGACTTTTCACAGGAAGCCTAAAAACCATTAAAATACATAGTATTATCTTGAAGAAGATAAGTGCTCAAAAAAAAGTATATACTAAAATCAAATCATTTTGCTTCTCTTTTAGAGGTGATATTTAAATTAATTTTAAATTTCACATAACATTAAAAGAGCATGAGATTTGATGTTAACTAAATGGAAATTGCATTTTAAAAAATGTTGAATCATTGCTGTAGAAAGTTTTCTAGGATAAGATAGTAGAAATTACTGCAAAATACTTTGAAAATTGTTAACACTGAGCGGGTTTGTAGAGTTAATGCCCCTCCACATGGTGATTTGATTATTAGCCAAAAGGCGTTCCTACTCCAATGTGGTGAGGTGGAAAGAGCTCTGAACTTAGAATTACTAGATCTGACATCTAGTCTTTGATCTGCACTAACAAGCCCTTAGACCACAAGCAAGTGACTTTTTTTCCCTGGCCTTTGTTTCTTCAGTTTTGAAAAGCAGCATTTTAATAAGATTTCTAAGGTCCCTTCCAGCTATAATATTCTATGACCATATCTTCCTCACTGGGCCTACTAAAGTTTCCATATTATTTACTTCTTTGGGTAAAAAACTGAGCACTCTTTTCAAAGGCAAATATTGTCTGAGAAAGGTCGCACATTAAGTCATTTTTAGCCATTAAAACCTCAGCTTGATTCAGTTAATTGGATTACCTAACAGGGACCTGAGGAAATAGAACTAAAATAAGGAAAGTTTGACACAAAGGGAAAAGGCAGGAAAATGATGGCATGGTGTACCAAAAAGTGAAAAGTTAGTACATTAGATATTGTGCGTTAACCAAGTCAACTTCAATAATTGCCTGGGAGAATGTTTAATAATATTTTCATGGGTGTCATGCAATAATATTATGCACATACTCTAATTGGGATGCTATGAAATATAAAAGAGGTGCTACTTTTGGCAACTTAGGCTTCATATATTTTATCCTGGATCTGCTGTCTCAAATATAGCAAGTGGCCGGCCATTATTTCATGATGAGAGAAAATGAGCACATGGAAGAGGAAAGTGCTGGTGCCCTGCTACATACAAAGAGAACTATAATAACTCATTTTGTAACTACGACACAATAAACAAAGCCCATCCAGGGTGCAACAGATATCTGCTTCTATGGAACTATGTGAAAGTTTTCACCAGCCTTAAATTACATCTGCATTCAAGAATAAAAAAGAAAGCATAAGAGTCCTCTCTTTCCTGTTTAAGACTTTTCAAAATACTCACACAAAACTTACGCTTCTGTCTAACTGACCAGATGTTAGTCACATGACCACAAATAGCTGCAAAAGATTCTGGAAACAAAATGTTTAATCCTGAGTGTCATTGTGTTCTATTAAAATTGGGATTCTCTTATTCTGGATAAAGGGAAATATGTTATTGGAGGGCAGTGGCAGTCTCAGCCACATAAGACACTATCGCAGTGTCAGAGACCTCCACACACATACATGTATCTCACTAATTTTCATTATGAATAGTAAGTCTTCAGGTGCGATAAAAATTCAGTTCCTCAGGAGAAGCTTTAAATACGAAATTGTTAAGTATTTCAACACCTCATTTTGAAGAACACATTTATCACCTAACAAAGATGAAGAAATTAAGATCTCAAGGTATATTAGTTTTGAAGGCTAGCCTATACCATTGTTTTACAAATAATATAAAATTTTACAGAAATCCTTTAAAATATATAACTAAAAGTTATTAATATCTTCTTTGTAAATAAAAATGTTCGTTTGCTCCAAAGTAGATTTTTAAAAATTAATTTAATTTATTCTTTAGGGTTTTTCCATTTCTTACATATGAACTAGTCTACACTGATACTTAACTTTGTGACACAGTACTACCATAATTATTTAAATATATAATACAATAATATACAACATATAAAAGTACACTTTCTGTCTTGGATTGCACATAATTATGCCTTTGAAGCACCAGAAAACATTCAAATTAGAAAATTACTGATTAAGTATAACTTTCACTCTAATGGCCCTTACAGAGAGCGTTCTGTATTAATTTTTGCCAAAATTTCAGGAAACGAGATGCTTTTCAAGTAATTAGGTAGTAACAAAGATTTTAAAAAAAGTCTTTTCAAACTAACCTTCTTCTAAAACTTTTTATAACTTTGCCAAGAGTGTCTATAAATTTCAAGACCAAAAACATAATTTATAAAGGGATACATTCTTTTTGCATCTTACTTGAAAAGCTGGGTTTTACATGCCTTTGCTACCTATTGAAGAAAGGTCAAAGAGAAACATACCTCTTTTATAAAATGAAGTTTTGTAGGGTAACCAGGTATATTTTATTTAAGTTGCTAATTTGTTTATATATTCTGTTAGCTTAATGAAGAAAGTGCATGTAAATAACGTAGAGCCGAGGGGGTGTGCTATTGTATTTATTTTTTAAGAAAAAAAAGTAAAAGCATTCTAAGGCCAAAAGAATCATGGGCCACTGGAACCAACCAAAAAGCTGACTGCTGTGCTACAATCAGAAGTGACTCATTTTGAACAAAGGCTTCACAAAATATGCGAGGCAAACAGAGACTGAGCCACAAGCAGTGACAAGCCTGGAAATGGTAGTTATATCTGTAAAATGAAACCAGATGACACATGGTGTCAGAACAGCAGAGTATTATTGCAAGTTACCCACATGATGCCATTTCAGGGACACTAAACCAGATGACACATGGTGTCAGAACAGCAGAGTATTATTGCAAGTTACCTACATGATGTCATTTCAGGGACACTAGACAAACATGTTCCCTACTGGCCCAGACATACAGGCTAAAAGTCTCAGATCAGTCAAACATACTATGAATTACAAGGGAGGAATAATGTAGTAACCTGCTATTAGTCATTAAAGCCCAAACTCATATTTATTTCTCGTCCTAACACTCTTCATCTCACTGGATATTTAAGGTTGATGTTAATAAGGTAGTTAGGGTATGTCCGAAGCAAAGCAGGACTGGCAGAGTTAGGTGGGTAACAGGGCTACCTAGGAGGATTGGCAGGAGGCAGATCACAGAAACCTTCACTAAGTAGCAGGAAATAGGGCTCTGGGGAGATACCAGGACACCTAGTAACGAGTAAATAAAATAAGCCTCAATCTCAACATTATGTTTTCATTATGTTTACACAATAAACATTGTGTTTATACACATAAAATAGGTAATAGTTTAGCTTAATCAGGGATATGAAAAAATCTATAAAATGTCTACTAATAAGAATGTTAACCTATACTACAGAATTGGAACCTTTAACTATCAATCTTCATACCAATCCATATGCATTTGTCAAATTCCTACCATTGGGTTAGCAGGCACTGGCTACCTAAAAATAAAGAAGGTACAGTTTCTTAATATTTGAAGTTCAGAAAGTAGGTCCTTATAGACAAATAATTCCCATGAAGCTGAGATATAATCTTATCAAACTACTGCTGCATCAATTTTCCATATTTAAAAGTCATTTTCAAATTTGAATTTCAATTTAATTTCTACAAGAGATCATAAAGTCACTGTAGAGCTCCAAGACAAAAATTAGCCCTAAAAGCAATATTGATCATAGTGACCCCACTCCCATTGCAATGCCACTTGGCAGCGCATAAAATACTTGAAGCATCATGGTGAAATTCTTCATTGCTCAAAGCTTGGTTCTTTGTACACAGTGAGTTGTATTTTGTGAAATAGTAAATCTTTAGTCAGAAAACATGTCCTTGCTTATACAGCTCTGGGTATACTGCCAGGACTCTGCAAATAACAAAATTATAATAATTAAACAGTTATTCATGAATGAAAACACTTAACCCAAGAGTGTTCCAGTAGAAAGGGCAGGAAGAGCTAATATATTAGTCAGCAACACACACACCAGATGGAAGAATGAGTTTTTAAAATGTAATTTGAAACAAAGGATAAAGGAACAGTCTGAGAGACCCAAATTCCTAAATCCAGTGTTTCGGGGCAGGAGCCAATGAGTAAAAGAGAATTTTATGCATGCAGATATTTAATTAAGGTTCCAGTAATATTGTAGACTAAGTGCTCTTTCATTTGCCTTTATCTCAGGAACCCAGAGAGCTAAGAAATCAGTGAACTGTGTGGTTGATAGTCCCTGATCTAACAGCTTACCATGAAAGAACCCAAAGTTCACATTCAATAGATAAATATTTAGCTATTTTTACTGTAATGTTTCGCCTGCTCCTTTTAGAAATTGTTGAATACAAAAAAGAATAAGGACAGAATCACTAAATCTCACTGAAAAACAAGGTTCACAAAATGTTAGTGGATTTTTTCCAGTATTTAAAGACACACAGAAGGAATCATACTGTAAACACTTTTAGTTTTTAATTTGTATAAATACACAGTAAGTGATTATATGTGTGGGGTACATGAGATGTTATGACGCAGGCATGCAATGTAAAATAATCACATCATGAAGAATGGGGTATCCATCGACCTCAAGTGTTTATCCTTTGTGTTAAAAACAATTCAATTACACACTTTTACTTATTTTTTAAAATACTATTAAGTTGTTATTGACAATATTCATCCTGTTGTGCTCAAACGGTATGCCTTATTTATTCTTTCTATTTATTGTACGTATTAACCATCCCCACCACCTCCTCAGCTCCTCACTAAGCTTCCTACCCTCTGCTAAACATTCTTCTACTATCTCCATAAGTTCAATTGTTTTGATTTTCAGATCCCACAAATAAGTGAGAATATTTGATATGGGTTTTTCTGTAGAGATCTTTTACTTATTTGGTTAATTTCTAGGTATTTAGTATTTAATTTGATTTGTGGCCATTATAAATGGAATTACTTTTTTTTTTTGAAAAAGTACAACTCTCTTGTCCAGGCAGTGATGCAATTAAGGCTCACTGCAGCCTCAATCTCTTCAGGCTCGGGTGATCCTCTTGCCTCAGCCTCCAGAGTAGGTGGGATTACAGGTGCGTGCCACCATGTGAGCTTAATTTTTGTATTTTTTTTTTGTAGAGACGAGGTTTTGCCATATTGCTCAGGCTGGTCTTGAACATAGTCTCAGGAGATATGCCTGCTTAGGTTGCCAACATGTTGAAATTACAATTGTGAGTCACTGTGTCCAGCCAGAATTACTTTTTCATTTTTTTTCAGATTGTTTACTGTTGGCATATAGACACACTACTGATTTTCTTTGCTGAATTTATGTCCCATAACTTTACTGAATTTATTTTTTAGTTCTAATCATTTCTTTGTGGAGTCTTTAGGATTGTGCAAATATAAAATCATGTCACCTGCAAATAAGAATAATTTAGCTTCCTTTCCGGTTTGAGTGCCCTTTATTATTATTTTTTCCTTGTCTTATTTCTCTAGCTAGGACTTCCAGTACTATGTTGAATAACAGTGGTGAAAGTGAGCAGTCTTATTTTGTTTCAGATCTTAGAGGAAAGACTTTCCACCTTTGCCCATTCAATGTAATACTAACCATGGGTCTGTAATATATGGCTTTTATTATATTGAGGTATGTACCTTCTAGACCCAATTTTTTGAGGATTGTTATTACAAAGAGGTGTTTAATTCTTTTTCAACATCCATTGAAATGATCATATGGCTTTTGCCTTTCATTCTGTTGATGTGAGGCACCAACAACATTGCTTGATTTGTGTAAGTTACACCATTTTTCATCCCAGGGATATATCCTACTTGGTCATAATGAATGATCTTTTAATGTATTGTTGAATTCTGTTTGGCATAAATTTTGAGGATTTTTGCATAAATATTTATCAGATATTGGCCTATAGTTTTCTCTTTTCGATGTGTCTTTGTCTGGCTCTGGTATCAGGCTAATACTGACCTCATATAATAAGTATGGAAGTATTCCTTCGTCCTCTGTTTTTCAGAATAGTTTGAGTACAATTGGTATTCTATTTAAAATTTTTTCATAAAATTCAAGAGTGAAGTCATCAGGTCCCAGCCTTTCCTTTACTGGGGAACTTTTTATTATGGCTTCAATCGTATTATTTGCTATTGGTCTGTTCAGATTTGGGGTTTCTTTCTAGTTCAATCTTGGTAAGTTTATGTGTTTAGGAACTTGTTCATTTCTTCCAATTTATTGGCATATAGTTGCTCATAGTAGCCACTAATATTTTTTCACCTCTGACTTTATAAATTCATATCTTTTCTTATCTGTCTTAGTTATTCAGGATAAAGTTTTTTCAATTTTGTTACCTTTCCAAAAAAACAACTTTGTGTTTCATTCACCTTTTGTTTTCTTCATTTCCGTTTTATTTATTTCTGCTCTGATGTTTATTATTTCTTTTCTTTTACTAATTTTGTTTTCTTTAATTTTGCTTTTCTAATTTTTAAGGTACATCATTAGATTCTTTATTTGAAGTTTATCTTGTTTATCTCTATTCTGAGGCACCTAAACCTGGGAGTGGACAGACACAAGCGCCCCTGTGGCCTCCACCAGTGCGACTGTGCTGGGTCAGACCCGAGGCCAGCTCAGTGCTATGTCTCGCCCAAGGCCTTCTGTAACCAGTCCCTTGATATTACCTATGTTCACAGATGGTAACTGGAAAATCAGGACACTCCCACCCTAATACTGTGCATTTCTAACAGCCTTAGCAAATGGCACACCAGGAGATTATACCTGTGTATGGCTAGGAAGGTCCCATGCACATGGAGCCTTGCTCACTGCTAGTACAGCAGTCTGACATCAAACTGCAAGGCAGCAGCAAGGCTGGGGAAGGGGCGTCTGCCATTACTGAGGCTTGAGTAGGTAAACAAAGCGGCCTGAAAGCTCAAACTGGATGGAGGCCACCACAGCTCAAGGAGGCCTGACTGCCTCTGTAGTCTCCACCTCT
>NW_012103266.1:5129207-5131285 GCF_000951045.1 Mandrillus leucophaeus | reverse complement strand
AACCTTAAATGTAAATGTCTAAATGCTCTAATCAAAAGACACAGACTTGCAAATTGGATAAAGTGTCAAGATCCATTAGTGCGCTGCATTCAGCAGACTCATCTTATGTGCAGAGACACACATAGGCTCAAAATAAAGGTATGGAGGAAGACGTATCAAGCAAATGGAAAACAAACAAACAAACAAACAAAAAAGCAGGGATTGCAATCCTAGTCTCTGATAAAACAGACTTTAAATCAACAAAGATCAAAAGACACAAAGAAGTTCATTACGTAATGGAAAAGGGATCAATGCAGCAAGAAGAGCTAACTATCCTGAATATACACGCACCCAATACAGGAGCACCCAGATTCATAAAGCAAGTCATTAGAGACTTACAAAGAGACTTAGACTCCCATACAATAATAATGGGAGGCTTTAACAAGCTACTGTCAACATTAGACAGATCCACGAGATGGAAAGCTAACAAGTATATCTAGGAATTGAACTCAGCTCTGCAACAAGCAGACCTAATAGACTGTCTCTTATACACATCTAGATGTGTATAAGAGACAGTGTGTAGAGGGAAATTTGTAGCACTAAATGCCCACAGGAGAAAGCAGGAAAGATCTAAACATGACACCCTAACATCACAATTAAAAGAACTAGAGAAGCAAGAGCAAACACATTCAACAGCTAGCAAGAAATAACTAAGATCGGAGCAGAACTGAAGGAGATAGAAACACAAAAAACCCTCCAAAAAATCAATGAATCCAGGAGCTGGTTTTTTTGAAAAGATCAACAAAATTGATAGGCCTCTAGCAAGACTAATAAAGAAGAAAAGAGAGAAGAATCAAATAGATGCAATAAAAAATGATAAAGGCAATATCACCACCAATCCCACAGAAATATAAACTATCATCAGAGAATATTATAAACACCTCTACGCAAATAAACTAGAAAATCTAGAAGAAATGGATAAATTCCTGGACACATACACCCTCCCAAGACTAAACCACGAAGAAGTTGAATCCCTGAATAGACAAATAACGGGTTCTGAAATTGTGGTAATAATTCATAGCCTACCAACAAAAAAGTCCAGGACCAGACGGATTCACAGCCAAATTCTACCAGAGGAACAAGGAGGAGCTGGTACCATTCCTTCTGAAAGTATTCCAATCAATAGAAAAATAGGGAATCCTCCCTAATTCATTTTATGAGGGCAACATCATCCTGATGCCATAGCCTGACAGAGACACAACAAAAAAAGAGGATTTTAGACCAATATCCCTGATGAACATCGATGCAAAAATCCTCAATCAAATACTGGCAAACCGATTCCAGCAGCACATCAAAAAGTTTATCCATCCCGATCAAGTTGGCTTCATTTCTGGGATGCAAGGCTAGTTCAACATATGCAAATCAATAAACGTAATCCAGCATATAAACAGAACCAAAGACAAAAACCACATGATTATCTCAATAGATGCAGAAAAGGTCTTTGACAAAATTCAACAGCCCTTCATGCTGAAAACTCTCAATAAACTAGGTATTGATGGGACGTATCTCAAAATAATAAGAGCTGTTTATAACAAACCCACAGCCCATATCATACTGAATGGGCAAAAGCTGGAAGCATTCCCTTTGAAAACTGGCACAAAACAAGGATGCTCTCTTTCACCACTCCTATTCAACACAGCGTTGGAAGTTCTGGCTAGGACATTCAGGCAAGAGAAAGAAATCAAGCATATTCAATTAGGAAAAGAGGAAGTCAAATTGTCCCTGTTTGCAGATGACATGATTGTATATTTAGAAAACCCCATCATCTCAGCCCAAAATCTCCTTAAGCTGACAAGCAACTTCAGCAAAGTCTCAGGATACAAAATCAATGTGCAAAAATCACAAGCATTCCTATACACCAAAAACAGACAGAGAGCCAAATAATGAGTGAACTCCCATTCACAACTGCTTCAAAGAGAATAAAATACCTAGGAATCCAACATACAAGGGATATGAAGGA
Organism: Mandrillus leucophaeus; assembly: GCF_000951045.1. Lineage (NCBI taxonomy): Eukaryota > Metazoa > Chordata > Mammalia > Primates > Cercopithecidae > Mandrillus > Mandrillus leucophaeus. The sequence goes on along the minus strand of NW_012103266.1, from coordinate 5,129,286 downwards.
CCTCTTCAGGGAGAACTACAAACCACTGCTCAACGAAATAAAAGAGGACACAAACAAATGGAAGAAAATTCCATGCTCA
>NW_012103266.1:5115087-5127982 GCF_000951045.1 Mandrillus leucophaeus | reverse complement strand
AGACTGGATTAAGAAAATGTGGCACATATACACCATGGAATACTATGCAGCCATAAAAAAGGATGGGTTCATGTCCTTTGTAGGGACATGGATGCTGCTGGAAACCATCATTCTCAGCAAAGTATCACAAGGACAAAAAACCAAATGCCACATGTTCTCACTCATAGGTGGGAACTGAACAATGAGAACACTTGGACACAGGAAGGGGAACATCCCACATGGGACCTGTCGTGGGTTCGGGGGAGTGGGGAGGGATAGCATTAGGATATATACCTAATCTGAATGACGAGTTAATGGGTACAGCACACCAACATGGCAAATGTATATATATGTAACAAACCTGCATGATGTGCACATGTACCCTAGTACTTAAAGTATATATAGATAAACAGAATATTTTCATCATCTCAGAAAGTTCCTGCAAGCCCCTTTCTACTCAGTCACCCTCAGGAGAAAACCACTATTGTAATGCATTTTTACATTAGATTCATTTCATCTGTTATTGAACATCAGAAAATTTAATCCTTCATTATGTAATCTTTTGTGTCTACCTTTTTCACTCAACAGAATATCTATGAGTTTCATCTATGCTTTTGCATGTATAGTTAATACTTTAATAATATCCAATGATATATATATAAATTTTATATCCATCTCCTTCTAGTTCAATATTTATACTATTTTCAGTTTATAGTGTTATGAGTATTTGTTACGTGAACAATGTGCCATCATATGGATATGCCATTATGTTCCCATTTCTCATAGACATTTACACTATTATCACATTCTGGTTATAAGCAACACTACAGTCAGCATATTTATAAATAAACCTTTATTTGAATACATGCTTATTTCTTAAAAATGTGGTTTTGGAGGAATTTCCCTGTCTGTCAGATATGGATACATTTTAAGATTTTGTTATAGTTTTGTCAAATCGTCTTCAGATGTTCTTTATAAATTAACAATACTCATAATAATGAAAGTAACTTTATTACTCCCTATACTTGCCTAAAGCGATCATTAACATTATCAATTTTTTAAGTTTGCACATCAATGTTCTTTTAATTTTGTCTTCCGTGGATATTAGTAAAAGTGATTATTTTATTCATATATTGAACATTTATATTTCTTCTTCTATGGCAACTATTAATAACTTTTTTTGCTTTACATTGGAAATTTGGGGTTTTATTACTGATTTGTAGGTGCTTTAAAAACATAAATAAATTTTTACTCATTGTTTGCCTTATTCGATACTCATAATATTTTACTAGTTAGATTGTTAGCATTTTAATTGTTTATTTTATATATACAGGTGTACATTTATTATTAACTGTGGCAAAATATGCATAATATAAAATCTATCATCTTAACCATTTTTAGTTATACAATTCAGTAGTGTTAAGTATAATCACATTATTTTACAATCAACCTCCAGAACTCTTTTTATCTTGCAAAACTGAAACTTTATATCTATTAAACAATGACTCCCTGTTTTCCCTTCCCCACATTCTACCACCATTCTACTTTCTCTCTTTATATTTATAACTACTCTAGATATCTCATATACAAGGTATCATATTGTCATTTTTGGACTGCTCTAATTTCTTTAATATAATATCCTCACCATCGATACGTGTTGTAGCATGTGTCAAAATATCTTTCCTTTTTAAGCTGAATAATATTCCATTGTATGCATATACCAAATTTTATTTATCCATTAATCCATTAAGGGATAGTTGGGTTGCTTTCACGTTTTGGCCATTGTGAATAACACTGCTGTGAACATGGATATACAAATATTTCTTTGAGATCCTCCTTTCAAATCTTTCAGGTATATACCCAGAAGTAGAATTGCTAGCTTATATGGTAAATCTGTGTTTAGTTATATGAAAAATTGCCATATTGTTTTCCATAGTGGCTGCACCACTTTACATTTCTACCAGTAAAGTACAAGGGTTCCAATTATTTCACACCCTCACCAACCTTACTATTTTCAGTTTCTGTTTTGTTTGGTTTTGTTTTTTTAGTAGCCACCCTAATAAGGAGGTGGTAACAGGTATATATATACATAGAAAATTATATCAGAATTTTCTATTGAGATTTTTGTTTTTATGGCAAAAAAGTTCTTTCACAGCCTGTTACGTTTTATTAATTTTCATTTACATAGGCTTAATTAGTATTCTTCCGGTGTTCCCCAGTCTGATACTTTTCTCTAGATGTTTTTCAGGTTCACTCTTTTATATTTAATGTTTACTCCAAATTAGTGCTAAGAAATGAATTCACTAATACTCTTTTGGAACTCAAACTATTCACCTACTAACCTGTAGGTCATAGAGATTTTCACTGAGAACAACTAAAAATTATATGCTTCTAATTAATTGTCAGAATATTAATAATAAGTTTGCAAAAATACATATAAAATACATGATGAAAATATGATACAACAGGTAATATCATAATGAATGTCTAATTGGTAAGAAATTTGGTATTATGAAGTAAGAATTGAAAATATTTTTAGGGTCAGGAATTTTTATTTTTAGGTCTCCACAGTAAATTAAAGGAAATTCTATAAAAGATGTGTGCTTATTGCAATATCAGAAAAAGTCAGCAGTAATTAGACTGGCCAACAATGCAAAGATTATTTAAATTATGAACTATAATAATATAGGTATCTTGTAGCCATTTGAAAAGAATGTATAACATGCAAAATGTTTTTGTTATAACTTCCATCAAAAACAAAATCTATGCACAGAAAATGAACTCTATTAGGATGTACATTGAATTTTTAATGTTAATTATTGTTGGGTAATGAGACTATTTCTGATTTTTTCAAAAATATCTGAAATTTCCAATTTTTTTTAAGTTAACGTTTATTACTTTTATAATGGAAAACAATAACTTCATTTACTTAAACATAATACTATCATGCATTGAATAATTTTCTGTGGTGTTTGTATTCAATTTCCAATCTAATAATCACAATAAGCATGTTAAATATGTGTGATTTCTTTCACACACATAGTTCTAGTTCTGCTGCACTCAGAGCCAGTGGTCATGAGGAGCATGAAATCTAGTGAGAAACCAGCCAGGACAGCTAAGGGAATGATTGCACCACCTCTTCCCTAATCCCAGGCAGCACAAGCTGCAGAAACAAAAGCAACTTCTTCCTTCCACTTGAGGAGAGGAGAAGAAAGAGTAAAGTGGGATTTGTCTTGCATCCTGAATACCAGCTCAGCCGTAATAAACTAAGACACTAGGCATAGTCGTGAGGCCCACCTTCCAGGCCCTAACTCCCAGATGACATTTCTAGACACACCCTGGGCCATAAGAGAACACATCACTTTGAAGGGAAGGACCTAGTCAAGGCAAGAATTGTCACCTGGTGAATAAAGATCTCATGCGCCCAGAAGAACAAGCAGCAATACTCAGGTAGTACATCATGGGTGCTGCTAGAGATTCTGAGACATGCTGGCTTCAAGTAAAACCCAGTACACTCCAAGATTTGGTGGCTAAAGTGAGAGAGTCCTGTTTGAGGAAAGCAGAGAGAAATGTCAAGAGTAGCTTTGTGCCTTAGGCACCAGCTCAGCCACAGTGGGCTAGAACACCAAGAAGGATCTTGAGGTCACCGATTCCAGGCCTTGACTCTTGGATGGCATTTCTGGACCTGCCCTGGGCCAGAGGAAACCACAATGCCCTGAGGAGTATGTCTCAGGCCTAGAAGAAGTCACCACAAGCTGTCAGAGGAGCCCATGGGCCTTAAGTGAACATTGGTGGTAACCTGGTGGTACCCCGATGGGTTTTTAGTGGTGGTAGCCACGAGGAGAGGATCCTTTGCCTGTGGTAAGGGAAGAAAAGAGTGGAAAAAACTTTGTCTTGTAGTTTGAGTGACAGCTCAGCTGCAGTAAAATTGAGCAAAAGATGCATTTCTAAGGTTATGACCAGTCCTTGGCTCCCAGACAGCATCTCTGGGCCTTCCCAGAGCCAGAGTCAGGGGAAACTGGATGCCTGGCTGGCTTCAAAACTTGCTGATACTGGAGCCCTAGGGTTTTGATGGAACATAGGTTGTAGCCAGGTAGTGGTTACAGAGGGTCTTAGGTAAGGCTACCCAGTTTTGTGCTGGCCTCAGGTCTGACCCAATGCGGTGCTAGTGGTTGTAGACACAGGGCTGTTCATACCACTCTACCCCCAGTTGCAGGTGGCTCAATGAAGGGAAATAGGGAGAGAAAGAGAGAGAAAAAGAGACACAGAGAGAAACTATGTCATTTGTTCAGGAGAAAGTAAAGGAAGAAAACAAGAACCTCTGCCTGGTAATCCAGATAATTCTTTCAGATATTACCCAAAACCACTAATACCTCTGTGAGTCTGCCAAAACCACAGCATCACTGACCTTGGAGTACCCCCAATGCAGATACAGTTTAGATCACAACATCCAAGTCCTTTCAAATACCTGGAAAGCTTTCCCAAGAAGAATGGGAAAGAACAATCCCAGACTACGAAGACTACAATAAACATCCAACTTTTCAATGCCCAAATATCTTTGAACATTCACAAGCATCAAGGTCATCCAGGAAAACATGATTTCACCAGATGAACTAAATAAGCCACAAGGGAACAATCCTGGAGAAACAGAGATATGTGACGTTTCAGAGAGAATTCAAAATAGCTGTTTTTAGAAAACTCAAAAAAAATTAAGATGATACAGAGAAAGAATTCAGAATTCTATCAGATAAATTCAACATAGGGATTGAAATAATTGAAAAAAATCAAGCTGAAATTCTAGAGTCAAAAAATGTAATTGTGCATACTGAAAAATGCATCAGAGTCTTTTAATAGCAAAATTGATCAAGCAGAAGAATGAGTTAGTGAGCTTAAGGACTGGCTATTTCAAAATACCCAGTCAGAGGATGCAAAAGAAAATAGAATAAAAAACAATAAAGCATGCCTACAGAATCTAGAAAACAATGTCAAAGGGGCAAATTTAAGAGTTATTGGCCTTAAAGAGGAGGTAGAGAAAGAGATATGTGTAGAAAGTTTATTCAAATGAATAACAGAGAGTTTCTTAAACTAGAGAAAAATATCAAGATTTAAGTATAAAAATGTCATGGAACAACCAAGCAGATTTAACCGAAGTGATAGTACCTCAACAGATTTAATAATTAAACTCACAAGGTCAAAATAATAAAGAAAGGACCCTGAAAAGAGCACGAGAAAATAAACAAATAACATAAAATGGAGCTTCAATGCATCTGGCCAGTCTTTTCAGTAGAAATCTTACAGGTTAGAAGAGAGTGGCATGACATGTTTAAAGTGCTGGAAAAAAATTACCCTGTGATAGAGGCTGGACATGTGTCACTGCCCACATCTCATGTTGAAATGTCATCTCCAATGTTGGAGGTGAAGCCTGGTGGGAGGTGATTGAATTGTTGTGGTGATTTTTCTCATGAATGACTTAGCACCATCTCCTTGATGCTGTCTTCACAACAGTGAGTGATATCTTGCAAGATATTATTTAAAAGTGTGTGGCCCTTTTTCCTCTCTCTTGCTCCTGTTCTCACTAAATGAGGTGCCTGCTCCTGCTTCACCTTCTGCCCTGATTACAAGTTTTCTGAGGCTTACCCAGAGGTGCATGCCAGAGCTCTGATTCCTGTGAAGCCTGCAGAACCAGGAGCCAATTAAACCTTCTTTCTTTTAAATTACCCAGTCTTAGGTATTTCTTTTTAGCAATGTGAGAATGGCCTAATACAGAAAATTGGTACTGAGGAGTGCAGCATTACTATAGAAATACCAGACAATGTGGAAGCAGTTTTGGAACTGGGTAACAGGCAGAGGTGGTAAGATACTTTGGAAGGTTCAGAAGAAGACAGGAAGATGAGGGAAAGGTTGTAACTTCTTAGAAGCTGATTCAACGGTTGTAACCAAATGGCTAATAGTGATATGGACAGGGAGGGCCAGGGTAATGAGGTCTCAGATGGAAATGAGAAACTTCTTGGGAACTGGAGCAAAGGTCATGCATGTTATGCCTTACCAAAGAGCTTGGCTGGATTGTGTCTGTGCCCTAAGGATCTGTGAAAGTTTAAACTTCACAGTGATAACTGAAGGTATCTGTCAAAATAAATTTCTAAGCAACAAAGTGTTCAAGAGGTGGCTTGGGTGCTTCTAACCACCGATGCTTAGATGTGGGGGTAAAGAAATGACTTTAAGTTCGAACTTATATTTAGAAGGGAAGCAGAGAATAAACGTTTGAAAAATTTGCAACCTGGCCATGTGGTAGAAAAAAATGCCCATTTTCAGGAGAAGAAAACAATCCAGCTGCTCAGCAACCACTTGCTAGAGAAATTTACATAACTAAAAAGAAGGCAAGTGCTAATGGCCAAGATAATGGGAAAAACACATTGAAGGCACTTCAGAAATCTAAGAGGCAACCCCTCTCATCAAATTTCCTGAGGCCTAGGAGGACAAAATGGTTTTGTAGGAAAGTCCCACGGCCCTGCTGCCCTGTGTAGCCTTGAGGCCTTGCTCCCTACACCCTGGCCACTTAAGCTCCAGCCATGGCATGAAGGGGTACAGGTACAGCCTGGGCCACTGCTTCAGAGGGTGCAAGGTATTAGCCTTGGCAGCTTTTATGGCATGTTAAGCCTGCAGGTGCATAGAATGCGAGAGTGTGTGAGGATTGGCACACATGGGATTTGGGAAGGGTTAGGGTGAGAATAATATAGTTTGGATGTGTACTCCCACCCAAATATCAAGTTGAAATGTAATCTCCAATGTTGGAGGTGGGTCCTGGTGGGAGGTGATTGGATCATGGGGACAGTTGTCTCAAGAATGGTTTACCTAGATTTCAGATTTATGGGAAAGCCTGAGTTCCAAGCACAAACATGCTGCTGGCGGTTAGGAGCCCTCACAGATAACTTCTACTAGGGCACTGTAGAGAGGAAATGTGGAGTTGGAGTCCCCAGCAAAACCCCCACTGGAATACCGCCTAGTAGAGCTATGAGAAGAGGGACACCATTTTCCAGATTACAGAATGGTAGACACACTGGCATCTTGCACCCTGTGCCTAGAAAAGCCACAGGCACTCAGCAACCTGTGAGAGCATCTTCCGGGGCTGAACCCTACTAAACCACAGGGACAGAGCTTCCCAAGTCCCTGGGAGCTTATTCCTTACATCAGTGTACCCTGGATATTGGATATGAAATCAAAGGAGACTATTTTGGAGCTTTAATGTTTAATGACTGCTCTTCTGGGTTTGGAACTTGTGTGGGGCCCTTAGCCACCTTCTTTTGGCTGATTTCTCCTTTATGGAACAGGAATGTTTAACCAATTCTTGTACTCCCATTGTATTTTGGAAGTAACTAAATAGAATATCTCTGCATTGATTACAAATTTTCTGAGGCTTACCCAGAATAATATGGTTTGGATGTGTGCTCCCACACAAATATAATGTTGAAATGTAATCTCCAGTATTGGAGGTGGGTCCTGGTGGGGCATCATTGGATCATGGGGACGGTTGTCTCAAGAATGGTTTAACACCATCCCCTTGATGCTGTCCTCATAATAGTGAGTGGTTTCTTGTGAGATCTGATTATTTAAAAGTATATTGCACTCCCCCATCTTTCTCTTGCTTCTTCTCCTACCATGTGAGGCTCTTGCTGCTGCTTCATCTTTCACCACGATTGTATGCTTCCTGAGGCCTCCAAAGAACCTGATACTGGAGCTATGCATCCATTACAGTCTGCAGATTGCAAACCAACTAAATCTCTTTTCTTATAAATTACCCATCTAGAATATCTATTCTACATAGTTTTTGATTTTGCAGGCTCAGAGGTGGAAGAAACTTGCCTTGTTTCAGATGAGACTTTGCACTTTGGACTTTTGAGTTAACACTGGAATGAGTTAAAACTTTGGATGATTATTGGAAAGCCATGAATGTATTTTAAAATGTGAGATGGACATGGGATTTGGGAAGGGTTAGGACATCAAACTCTGAAACTACTACAAGAAAACACTGGGGAAACTCTCCAGGACTTTGGAGTGTGCAAAGATTTCTTGAGTAATGCCCCATGAGCACAAGCAAACAAAGCAATAATGGAAAAAATGAATCATTTGAAGTTAAAAAGCTTCTGAACAACAAAGGAAACAATAAACAAAGTAAATACACAACTCGCAGAACGGAAGAAAATATTTGCAAACTACCCACCTTACAAGGAATTAATAACCAGAACATATAAGAAGATAAAACTCTGTAGGAAAAAGCTAATAATCCATTTAATGAATGGGCAAGATATTTGAATAGATGTTTCTCAAAAGAAGGCATACTAATGGCAAACAGGTTTATAAAAAGGTCCTAAACATCATTGATTATCAGATAAATTCAAATCAAAACTACAATGGGATATCATCTCACCCCAGTTAAAATGGTTTATATCCAAAAGACAGACAATCACAAATGCTGGCAAGGATGTGGAGAAAAAAGAACCTTCATACAGTGTTGGTAGGAATGTAAATTAATACAACCACTATGGAGAACGGTTTGGAAGTTAATCAAAACACTGAAAACTGAACTATCATATGATCCAGCAACCCCCTGCTGGGTATGCACCCAAAGGAATGGAAATCAGTATATTGAGGAGATATTGGCTCTCCCATGTTTAGTGCAGCACTGTTTACAATATTCAAGCTTTGAAAGCAATCTAAATGTCCATCAACAGATTAATGGATAAAGGAAATGTAGCATTTATAGAGAATGGAGTAATAATTAGCTGAATACAATGGATGAATAATTGGATTCAGCCATAGAAAAGCATGAGTTTCAGTCATTTGCAACAACATGGATGGAACTGGAAATCATTATGTTAGGTGAAATATACAGGTTCAGAAAGATAAACTTTTCATGGCCTCACTTATTTGTGAGAACTAAAAAATAAAACAATTGAATTTATGGATATAGAGAGTAGAAGTATGGTTACCAGAGGCTGAGAATAGTAGTGGCGGAGTTTGGGGGTAAGTGCAGATGGTTATTGGTTTTAAAAAAATAGAAAGAATGAATAAGATGTAAGTATTTGATAACACAACAGGGGGACTATAGCCAATATTAATTTAATTTCACATTTTAAAATAATGAAAAGAGTATAATTGGATTGTTTGAAACACAAAGGATAAATGCTTGAGAGGATGGATACCCCATTTATTCTGATATGATTATTACTCATTACATGCCTGCATCAAAATATCTCATGTACCCCATAAATATATACATCGACTATATACCCACATAAATCAAAAATATGAATTAAAAAGGCTATGATAAATTATGCCCATTGAACATGTTTCTAAAAAGCAAGAAATGTTCCCCAAATATATCATATAAAATGTATAAAAACTGATTTCTTGAAAAAGCCGATGTAATGAAACCCAAACTTGTAAACATGAAAATACAGGGATCTCCATTATTGTCTCTCCCTAATTCCCCAGCTTCATCCTCCCACCCCCAAATCTGATTGATGATACATACCCCTAATCCAATAAGGCAAAACTACATGCAATTCTCTTACATGCATCCCATGTTTGTTTGTTTTTTTCTAATCTTCATGTCTTTGCTCCTCCATACCCCTTCCTGGAATGATAGTCCTCCTGACCAATTTCATTTTGCTTTACTCTACCTTGCTCATCAGCTTCCACCTTATGCATCATTTGCTACAGGATTCTTTACCTGATAGACCATCCCACCTGAGCTAGGTGATGTAACCTTTTCCTCTATTGCCATAAATCTCCCTGCATATCCCCATCATGGTAATCTATCAGAGAAAAATGACCTGTTTATATATTTCTCTCTCTTTCTAGGACAAGAGCCTCTTGAGGTTTTTTTATTCATGTGCCTATCCCAGTGCCTCATTTCATGCCTGGCACATAGAAGATATTCCAACATACGATAACTAAATCGATGGATAGAGGAATGAAAGGATAGATGATAAATTTATTACAGTTACTTAAAATGTGGACTTAAATGAGTAAGTCACCAATCTAATTTCCCTGGATGACAGTATATTAATCTACAAAATGAAGAAGACTGTACGTTCTTTATGCCTTTTTCTAAATCAAAATTTCTCCATATTTTTATTCCTATAACATTGGATTTCAATTGTGTCACTTCTTGGAATTCTTAATCATTCATTAAGTTTATCTAAATAGTATAAAACATTTGAGGAACAGATGACAGTGGTGTTTCACTGCTAACATTGATGAGATAATATGCAAAGAAGTGAGAAATGTTAAGGCATTGAGAAAAACTTTTTGTACCCCACATTTATTTACACAGCATAAACACTACAGAAATAACTGAAAAAAAGATATCCTTTGATTTGACCCCTGTGTTCTGCATAGAAATGCTTATGTGTAAAATCCTACATGGCATGATTGGGACCAAAAATACGCTGAACTCACTTTTTGTTAACTTATACTAATTCCACTGTTAGCAGTTTAGGTAATTCTGCCTGCCAGGACACTCATTGAGAATTATACCCAAAATGAATTGTCTTCATCCTGAAGTCAGAGGTCCTGCATATCTTTAAGGGTCTGCACTTCTTGATATTCTAAATGCAATTCTAAATGTTCAAAGATACACTGTTTTAGAGTCCATGATCCTTAACTACAAGCCATTGCAGGAAAATTGTGATCTATTCCAACACTGGCAGAGAAACTGGTCATGTAAGACTTCTTAAGAGCCTATTTATTATTTTTCAGCACCATGCCTTCCTATGCTTTCAGGGGACTTCAAAATATTCATTAAAAATGGAAATAAAATACAAAAATAAAAGTACATATAAATTTTATTTCTCAACATAAACTCCATCAAGTTCAACACAGATTTGTAAGTAATAAAGCCAGCTATTTAGTCCATCCCTAAAGAACTGAGGATCCTTGGAATTGAACCATGTCAATTCAGCCTGTTTTACATTATTAGCTGAAGAAAAATTGGTTCCCTTTAAAGATTTTTTAAGATTAGGAAACAAAAAGAAGTGAGAAGTTGCCAAATAGGTACTGTAAGATGGATACCTAATGATTTTCTAATGAAACTCTTGCAAAGTTGCCCTTATTTGATGAGAGTAACAAGAAGAAACTTTGCCATTGTGGAGAAGGACTTTCTGATGGAACTTTTCTGGAAAATTTTCTGCTAAAGCTTTGCTAATTTTCTCAAAATACTGTCATAATAATCAGATGTTTTCATTATTTGATCCTCCAGAAAGTTAGCAAACAAAATGCCTTGAGCATCTCAAAAAAACTGTTTCCATGACCTTTGCTCTTGACCAGTCAACTTTTACTTTTAGACAACTTCTGCCTATTGGTAACCATTTTTTGATGGTGCTTTGTCTTCAGGATTGTATTGGTAAAGCCATACTTCATCTCTCTTTACAATTCTTCTAATAAATGCTTCAAGATTTTTATCCCACTTGTTTAAAATTTTTATTGAAAGCTCTGCTCTTGTCTGAAGCTGATGTGATTGCAAGAGTTTTGATAACCATCAAGTGAAAAGTTGGCTTAACTTTAATTTTTTAGTCAGGATTATGTAAGTTTATCCAATTGAGATGTCTATGGTAGTGGTTATTCTTTGTGCTGTTAATTGTTGGTCCTTTTCAATTAGGAACCAACAATATTTTATTTTTCTTTCAAATTGCTATGGACGGTCTGCTGCTTTAGGCTTCAATCTTCAACATCATCTCACCATTTCGTAAAATAAGTTGTATATTTGGAAACTGCTGATTTCTATGGGGACATTGTCCCCATAAACTCTGAAAAGCATCAATGATTTCAGCATTCTTCCACTCATGCTTCACCATAAATTTTGTGTTTGTTCTTGCTTCAATTTTAGTAGGATTCATGTTGCTCTGAAAGGGGCTCTTTTCATACTGATTTCTTATTCTCTTTAATCCCTCAAACTTGATCCTGTTCAGATGTGTTATAACAAGTTAGTTCACTTTTACTTTAGTGCAAAATACTTTGAAATCCATGCATAGTTTATTCACAATACAAATTTTGAAAAACCTGTTGAAGCCTCCTTGTATTTAAAGAGTATTTTTTTTTTTTTTTAGATAGAGTATTTCTCTGTCACTCAGGCTAGAGTGCAGTGGCACAATTTCAGCTCACTGCAGCCTTGACCTCCCAGGCTCAAGTAATCCTCCCACTTCAGCCCCCTGAGTAGCTGGGGCTAAAGGTGCATGTCACCAATTAATGTTTTGTATTTTTTGTAGAGAGGGTATCTCGCTGTTCCCCAGGCTGGTCTCCAACTCCTGAACTCAAGCAATCTGCCCACCTCAGCCTCCCAAAGTGCTGGGATTACAGACATAATCCATGGTACCTGGCCCTAAAGAGTAATTTTGATGATGCACCCCTTTCACTTTACGTTGCTGACTTTATAACCTATCTGATATGGTTTGGCCATGACCCCATCTTAGCTTGAAATTACCTCCCATAATTCCCACATGTTGTGGAACGGACCTAGGGGGAGATAATTGAATCATGGGGGGCGGTTTTCTCCATCCTGCTCTCATGTTGGTGAATAAGTCTCACAAGATCTGATGATTTTCACTAGGTTCTCATTTTTCTCTCTTGCCTGCCACCATGTAAGGTGTGGCTTTCACCTTCCACCATAATTGTGAGGTCTCCCCAGCCACTTGGAACTGTTAAACCTCTTTTTCTTTATAAATTACCCAGTCTTGGGTATGTCATTATCAGCAGCATGAAAATGGACTAATATAGTAAATTAGTATTGGTAGAGTGGGAGTGCTGCTATAAAGATACCCAAAAACAAAGGACACAAACTCATCCTTTTTTATGGCTGCATAGTATTCCATGGTGTATATGTGCCACATTTTCTTAATCCAGTCTGTCACTGATGGAC